>NC_039367.1:158773315-159073315 GCF_003573695.1 Papaver somniferum
TCACGTAAGTAGTCTGTCAACTCCAGCAGAATTCTCGGGTTTGAGAACTTCGGCATTTTGCGAACTCAGGACTTGGCACTTTCCATACTTCCGGTTCTCTTGATCAATAAAGTTCGAGAACTTTGGTTCAAGGGATAGGACTTATTAGGAGTGCACAACGGTCGGTTCGGATCGGTTTTCATCTCTACCTATCATAGAACCATACAGGTCGGGTTTTTTCCCAGCTGCACTAGCTAATGGTGAATTTGTAGATCGGTTCGGTTGTGAACCGCCCGATCCAGACTCGATTCAGTATGGTTCGGTAGCGGTTTACCGATTTAATATAAATCGGGCAGAGTTGGATCGGGTAAACCGAAAACCCAGCCCGACCCGACCATTCCCAGTTTCAGTTTTACACTGGAATACTTGTTCCCTGACCTGTTTAAGCAGTATGTCAATGATACAAACATACTTAATATGTGAAAACTGAAGACTTTACTTTCTGTAACAGTAAAAACTAAAAAGAAATTTGCTAATAATAATAATAAATTCAATAATCTACTGAAAAATCTCTTAACCGAACTGTAATCTCAAGCAAATTGAAAGCAAGACAAAAAGAAAACCAATCAACTGTTTTGATACTTCTGTAAGAATAAAGAATGAATGAATAAAGAATGAACGAACGATATCACTAAGGTTTTATTCTTCAACTAATATGCAAACTCCAGGTATTCTTCAGCTAATGTGTAAGTGAAACTCCAATAGGATAGATTATTCCATAGTTTCTTCCAAGTAGCACCTGCAACAAACAACAAGAGGAAAAATACATAAGTACGAAGTCGAATGATTGTCCATACTTCAGGCAATTACATAACATCAGAAACATACCATTAATCAAATACCATTAGTTGTCATTAGCTCCCTCTATCAATCTTCTGCAGTCACGGGGCCTAGGATATCTACAAGAAAAGTAAACTCTAATTAGATTCAAAATCAAAACAAAAAGTTATAATTAACACAAACACAAAAAAGATAGAAATACCTGTCTCAAACTCTTCAGCATTATCAACTGCAAAGCTTGATACATCAATATTCAGAGGTGTGCGCAACCAGTTCTGTGTTAGAATCAGGGCCTCAACTGTCCTAGGAGATAAAGAGCTCCGAAATGGGTCAAGGACACGCTTCCCTGTACTAAAAGCTGATTCAGAAGCAACCGAAGAGACGGGGATAGCAAGAATGTCCCTTGCGATATAGGACAAACTGTATACTTGGAAGCATTGTTCTTCCACCAACCCAACAAGTCAAACTGGGGGTAGCATTCTCACATACATCAGCTAAGTACCTTTCCACCTCAGACCTTCCTTCGATACTAACACTTTCCATTCTGCGTTTCTCTAGCCTCCCTTTCAACAGAGCCTCCATGATGTCCAACGAATCCACACCTGCCTCAACCATTTCAGTGTCTTGTGCAATACTGGTTGCTTCATTATCAACTAAATACCGTAGATTGTACTCGTTGAAAAGTCTCTCTAAGTCCTTCTTCACACAGTCCCTCAACTCAGCAACCCTTTCCAAATCATCCTTGCACAAGATCTCAAGCCTGAAATTCAATCCAACTTCCTTTTGGCGAGGATCAAGCAGTACAACAATAAAAAGGAAAGGGTTCATAGCCTCATATGACCCCCAGTACTTCATATACTTGTCAGTCATCAGCAGCAGTTGCGTCAACATTCTGTTGTGCGACATTTGTGGTTGTAGGAGGAGGCAGTTCGCTAGCATCAGAAGCCTGCATCAAAGTTCAACAAAAAAATTCATCAATCCACTAACAACAAATACATTTCCAAGTTCATTATACAAGTACTAAGATAAAAATATAATAGTAACAACAGGTATCGGAAGATTGGGGTTCAGATCAAATAAAACAGACAAGAGTATTAAAGGTTTGATCAGAATTTACAATCTTATCAAGTGTGTCCAGTTTCATATACAAGGGCGTGAAGCAGTACATACAAATAATTTCTAAACAAAAAGTTAAGAAAAAAGAAAATGATACATAAGAAATACATACCACAATAGCAGGGGTTGATGCTGGAGTTGATTGATCCACATCCATAGTCACAACTGAATCCAAAATAGCAACTGAAGGAAACATAAGACATCACTGTTAGTTCCCCATTAAATTGGCAAAAAATCATAATCAGACAACACAACAAGAAATGATCCATAAGAAATATTGTCCCTAGTGAAAGACAAACTAAATTAACACACACCCAAAGTAAAAAATGAGGCCATTTAGATATTCACAGTCACATGCATGTGAAAAATCAAATGATTATATATACCATACAGAGCAAAATCATCTTTTTATTGATGTTCTCCTTCTTCAAAAAAAAATTAAACAAAATAGATAGAGAAAATTCACCCATAAGTGATAATAATTAATCAAAACACAAAATTATACAAAATAAATCGAAATCAAACTAAACCCCACTAATAAGAGTGCCTCAATTAACAGTAGCTAAATCAAAATCAAACTAATCCAAACCCCAATTAACAGTCAAATCAAAAAGAAATAAAAAAACCAATCAAAATCCAACAAAACCCCAATTGACAGTACCTAAATCAACTGTAATCAATCAACAAATCAGTAAAAAATCAATAAAAGAAAATTAAATTCAAACTAAACCCTAGTTAACAATATCTAAATCTTAATCAATCAAAAAAAATCAATATCAAACTAAACCCTAATTAACAGTACCTAAATCAATCATAATCTATCAACAAATCATTAATAAGAGTGCATAAAGATCAATCAATAAGCTTTTGTTCCTTACCTGGAGCTGAAGAATCCATTTGATTATCGACTAAAATCAACACCTAGAAATGATGGTGGTGAAGTAGTAAAAACTGAAAAAGTAACGGAAAGGTTAAAGAGGAGATGAAAATGGAGAATCGCCTCCTCTTCTGCAGCCTAGAGAATAAAGAAAATGGAAGAAAGAATAATGAAAAAAGAATCGTGTAGAACGAGGTAGGGTTTGGTGTATTATGCTAGGTATTTATATGTGGGGTACCAGGGTTTCTCAGCCATAGATATATTTGATCGGTCGGTTCTCATAGCGGCCGGTCGATAAAACCACACCACCGCATAGCACCTTATCAAAGTCGGTTTTAAAATATAACTACCGTCTAGGGCCGCTAGATACTCGCTTTTCGGGTTGGTGCGGTTTTTTTGCGGTCGGGTTGTGCGGGTTAGCGGTCGGGTCGGCCATTTTGTGCAGCCCTAGGACTTATGCATGTATTTGTTTCCAGAACAATGCTTATATCCTTCAATGGTTATATAATCCAAACTCTCATTTCAATCATTAAGACATTCTCAGAGGACGTTATACAGTCGTTACTCACACATACCATTTTTCGTCAGAGTAATTTTCAAGGTGATTGAAACATAAAATGACATTCGTCACTAGGTAAAGATAAATTTGGGTAAAGAGAAAGCTTACCAACACATATTTCGAGGAATATGTAAGCGAGATAAACTCAGCTCGAAACAATAAATTGTTCCCCATATTCAAAAATTTCCCAACATAATATGTGCGCCCCAATTCTTTTGCAATCCTCACCGCATTTACTAGGGCTTGTTGGTGAGGATGCATTTCCAACACAATTAGGTTGTGTTGAGGTGAACAAAATCTTGTTCACCACATGTATTCAAAACAAGATCAAACATGGAATCTAGGAATTTAAAATAGTAGGAATTACCTATAGGTACTAGTTTGGTGATAATAGTTAGTGGCAGGTCCACCCATTAAAGCCCAGTAAGTATAGGTCCATAATTAAAAGAAAACATGAAATTGGACCTAATTTTTTAAGCCTAGGTCCTGTACACGTGCGGGACACATGTGACGTATTATCATAATTCCCAAAACACCCCGCACTATATAAAAACGGATAGGGACGTTTTTTCTTTTTCATTCTCTATCTTCTCTTCATTTCTGTAGAGAGAGAAATCAAGAAATCTTTTCAGATCCTCGATTTCTCAAACCCTAAATCACAAAATGGCAACAAAAAATCCATCGAAAACCCTAGTGAATCTCTTCAGATTTCACCGATCTTTGAGTACATCCTCCTCATCATCACATCAATCTCAAAAGCTTATTGTGAAAACTCAGGCATTCTCATCGCCATCTGATTCATCATCATCAGCATCGAAAGGTTTGATTAGATTACCTGAAAGAAGGAAAGTGTATACAGTAAACAGATCACCACATATTGATAAGAAATCAAGAGAACAATTTGAGATGAGAATTAAGAGTCAATATCAGGTTATTAAAGTATCACCAGGCGAATTGCAGAATAAGTATTTTTGGTGGAAGAGGTAGCGGTTGTCTGGTGCTCAGTTTGAGCTTCAGTTTAATACTAAGACTCGCCTGGATCTTAAACGGGTAAGTCCTAATATGAACCCTAAATCTCTCTTTTCAGCTTCATGATTTGTTTGTGTTTTGTTCAAATTCTTGGGTTTAACTTTTAACCAAGAAAGATGAAATTTAGGCTACTGGACTACTCAAATGAAAGAGGACACACTTACTTTGGAGTAATTCAACCAAGAATGTTTAGTCTAGAATCTCTGAACCTGTATTGCATTTTGGATTCTCGTATTCCTTTTTTATTATTTCAGCTTCATGGATTTTGTGGCTTGATTTGATTTGTTGTTATTGTTTTATATTCTACAGATTTACTTGAATCAGTGGTTTAGTTTGTGTATTGTTCGCATTTTAGAGATTAATTAAGGTAGTTTTAACTAGATGAAATGTAGGTTAGTTGACAAGCCTAATCAAACTTGTATTGAGAACATATTTTTTTTCGACTAATTCGATCCTTTGATGTCTTGATTTAATCTGTAATTTCCTTCCTGGAAGAACTCATAATGAAATTGTTAAATATCGAAATTTTGGATCGAAATACATGATTTGAAACTTAAATTAGTGTCAATCCCGTTTCCTGTTTGGAAGGTGGAATTGAATTGCCATGAAAGGATTTTGTGATTAGTTGTCACATTTTTTAGTCTTATCCGTCAGTACATATAAGAAATACTATAATATTTGTTTCGATCCTCTTATTTTTCATAGATCTATTACCTATTCTTGTCATGCAGTTGATTTGTTGTTCATGAATCTTCAGTACATATGTCGCATACTGATAGGAAATGCTATTTGGATGTGCTTTGTCTCATTTTTCAGTCTTATCCGTTAGTACATATACAAAATACTATAATATAGGTTTCGATCCTCTTATTTTTCATAGTTCTGTCACCTATTCTTATCATGCAATTGAGTTTGACCACTTCTTTGACATGAAGTTCAGTTTTTAGTTCATGATTCCGCAGTACGTATATGTCAAACTGATATAAACTTTTTCTAATTCTGTTTTATTCACAATTTTGCTACTTCTTTGATCATTGATTAATTTATTTAATTTGTATGATCCTACAATGTATGTGATGTAATATGTTTTCTAATTTATTTATCATTGATTCTTACAGATTTGTACTCTACCTGGAAGCAGTGCAGCAAATATGTACTCGAATTTGTAAGCATTCAGATATATAATCGGATTTGTAAGCAGTACGACAGATATGTACTCAGATTTCTAAGCAGTGCGACAGATATGTACTCCAATTTGTAACCAGTGTAGCAAATATGTACTTGAATTTTTAAGCAGTGTACCAGATATGTACTCAAATTTGTAAGCAGTGTAGACACACACGTTTGGTAGTAATGGGCATTAAGGACATTTCCATGTTTTAATTAATTTTGGACCTCCGGATAAAAAAAAATCCGGTTGGACCCTACTATAAATAACTATATGGGCCTAGGACCAAACAAAAAATTTTCCTTTAAAATATAACTACCGTCTAGGGCCGCTAGATACTCGCTTTCGGGTTGGTGCGGTTTTTTTGCGGTCGGGTTGTGCGTGTTAGCGGTCGGGTCGGCCATTTTGTGCAGCCCTAGGACTTATGCATATATTTGTTTCCAGAACAATGCTTATATCCTTCAATGGTTATATAATCTAAACTCTCATTTCAATCATTAAGACATTCTCAGAGGACGTTATACAGTCGTTACTCACACATACCATTTTTCGTCAGAGTAATTTTCAAGGTGATTGAAACATAAAATGACATTCGTCACTAGGTAAAGATAAATTTGGGTAAAGCGAAAGCTTACCAACACATATTTCGAGGAATATGTAAGCGAGATAAACTCAGCTCGAAACAATAAATTGTTCCCCATATTCAAAAATTTCCCAACATAATATGTGCGCCCCAATTCTTTTGCAATCCTCACCGCATTTACTAGGTCTTCTTGGTGAGGATGCATTTCCAACACAATTAGGTTGTGTTGAGGTGAACAAAATCTTATTCACCACAGGTATTCAAAACAAGATCAAACATGGAATCTAGGAATTTAACAACTTCCTTGAAACTTTCAATAACTTCTCCATACCTTTTTAAGATGTTATCCCTTGTTGAACTCTTGTCTGGGAGATCCTTCATAATAGTACTTGTTTCTTTATTGGTTTTCTGTGGTACCCATTTCTGAGCAGCTTTTGGAGCAACATATTTCTTTTTCTCCCCAATATAATTAAGAAACTTCTTGGGGGAATATTGAAGGAACTGATATTATGAGACTCAATTTTTCTCCAGTTTGGAACATCAGATCTTGTCATCCTTAAAAAATCAGATCTGGTTTTATCTCGTTTAAGAAATCTGCAATTCCTTTGCAAGTGACCTGGTTTTCCACAATAAAAACAATGTTTAGTAAAATGGAAAAAGTTATGTTTAGTATTACCTGAATGTGTATGTGCTTGCTTTGGAGCTTTCTAGGATTTCCTCTTTTCACCATCCGTGGTTGGTAGAGATACTTTACTTTTGTCAGCCATGGAAGGTTTTGGTTGAGAAGATTCTTTAGCTTTGACAAATTTTACCTCTTTGCAAATACTAGGAGAGTTTATTCCTTCATAGCCCAATCCTCTTGTATCACGAAGAATTCTACATGCTCCCAATATCGAGGTTAATTTATCTGAGCTGCTATTTCTAGTCAAACTCTCTTTTAAGCTCGAGTTTTCTTCTTCCAAACTTTTGACCTTCTCAAGTGCAATGACTAGATCACTCTTGGAAAATTCACATTGAAATTTGAGATCTTCGCGTTCCGAATCAAATAACAAGTTCTTCTCAATGTTCTCCAAGTTATTTATCTTTGCTTAAAGAATGATTTCCCGATCTCGACCTTCGACAATTTCTTCTTTAGGATTTCATATTTCGTTCAGATAATCTCTTGCACCACTAGAATCAACTTGGTCTTGCAAGTCTTTGTTCCGACTACGAAGTCTGTCATATTTAACTTTCTCACTGAAAATGGTGCTATCAGCTTTCTAAAGTTTCCGATGACATTCTATAAGAAGATTATTAGCAACTGGATCAACATGGAACACTTCTTCGTCAGAATCAGAATCAGTATCCGAAAGAATTTTTTTCCAGAAGCTAATGAAACCTCTCCTGCGAGCTCTTGAGGATTATAAAATTCAGGATCATCATCAAGAGTAGGCAAATCTGCTGCATATGCCGATTGTCTACGTCTCCAGCTAGGACATACTGAAGAAAAATGCCCGAAACCACGACAGTTATAGCATTGTACATCATCAATAGGAGATGTTGTAACTTTAGAAAAACTCTTTTTCCTGTCTCTGAAGAGTTTTCTAAATTGTCGTGGAGTAACATCCTTAGTATCTGGCGAACCTGATTTATTCGTAGAGGATTTAGAATTGTTTGCATCTTTAAGAGAAATCACCTCTTTTCTTGCGTGTTCATTATCAAAGATCTTTAACTTTCCAACATGAGTATTTCTGGAGAGTGTAGAAAGATCGTTTGCTTCTTCAATGGCGTGTTTCTTAGACCCGTATCTTGATGGTAGAGACCTGAGAATTTTTCACACAATATCTTTCTCTAGATTAGTTCTTCCTAACGAAAATGAGGCGTTAACTATTTGAGAAAGTATTTGGTTAAACTCATCAAAGGTTTCATCATCAGACATGCAAAGGTTTTCCCAGTCAGATGCTAGGTATTGGAGCCTCGCTTCTTTTTCTATGGCATTCCCTTTAAATACGATTTCTCAGATATCCCAAGCATCTTTAGATTTATTGCACGTAGTCACGTGGTGATGAAGATCTGGGGTAATGGCATGGATAATAGCATTCAAACCGTCGTAATTTTACTTTGCAGTAAGTATCTCGACAGGACTATTGTGTGGGTAAAATACCCGACGACCACGTGTCAACATCCTAAGGGATGAATACATGATAACATGAGGAGGTTGAAGTACCGAATAATTCTTTGAGAGAAAAGGATTTGTATCAGTCGAGGCAACTGCACAAACGCCACATGAATGACGTGTGTATGTAAAGGTCTAATTTGCTCAGACGGTCAAGTCTAAAAAGCAAGACCGCATTTAATGAAGGATAAGAACATGACTTGGGTAGTTGGCCATCGTGACAGAAGACTCGGACGATCTATACTACGACCCTGGGGCGATGGAGCTCGAGGTTCTCCACAGAAGGGAAACACGATCCAAGGGAGAGCAAGACAACTCAGAGGGAGGACCAAGTATGCCATCGCGAGGGACGGTATAGAATGAGTTCGATGGATCCAGGACGATGGATGACAGCTCACCCAGCTCGGACGATCAAGCGACTACGAGTTTATTCTGTCTATAAATACCAGTCCATGTACCAACTGATGGAAAACTTATGTAACTTAGATGGTTTTTCTACAGAGAATTACTGAGAGAGATTTAGACAGAGAGAAAGTGAGAAATCTAGAAGAGATCTGTAACACTTTCAAGGGTAAGACCTTATAATCAATAAGAAAACATCTTCTTCTTCGTGGACGTATGTATTCATGATCGAACCACGTTATCCGTTTGTGTCAATCTTTACATTTCATGCTATTTACATCTTTTTCATGATGAATCTTGTATGTTTAAGTAGTTTTTAGTCTTTAATATTACGTGGGTGTAGTAGTCAGAAAATATGCAGCTACATTTTGGCCCGACCATGAGGGTAGCCTATCCGAAGGGTCATCAGACGTTGATCCCAAACATAGACGAAACAAGAATCAAATCGACGAAGTAAATATTGACTGCGAGACCAAGAATATCGCATCCAAAAACCCAAAGCGAGGGGAGAAATCAAGGTCATCTCTCTCCAAGATTGTGTCATACTTTGAACAATCGGACGACGACTCAGGGCGATCAAGGCATTGCCCCCATGAACCATCCTTCTCGCCCGAGAGATCTCTGGGAAGAAGAAAGAAGGCCGAAACCAGGCGTGATGAGGACGAAATCCAATCCCGAGGCAACCGACTCGAGGAAATGTATATAGAAGCTACAAGGAAGCAGGAGAACAAGAAGTTGGCAGTGGTCATGCAAGAAGCAGGAAAATCTCCCTTATCTGAAAATCTATTAAGATTGTCATTCCCAAGGAAGTTCTCCCTACCGTTGTTCACACCACCATTCACAGGAACAGGAGATGCAATTGAACACCTTAGAACTTATCGTATGACACTGACCCAATGGGACCACTACGATGTTGTGTTGTGTAAATTTTTCCCGGCTAGTCTAAGAGATGAAGCCCTATTATGGTATAATAATCTACCCAAAGGCTCAGTCAAGTCGTCTTCTCTTCTATCCGAGCCGTTTTTAGAAATATATATTCATAACAGTCGAATCCTACCAGAAGTTGATGCGCTGTTTCAAATATCTAGAGGACCGAACCAGTCGCTTCGTTCCCTGGTAATACGATAGAGAAAACTCTATGCTGAGATCGAAAATGTCCCTGAAGACTATGTGATCTTAGGTTTCAAGAATAGTCTTAGAAATACAGACCCTCTTTTTGTCCGCATGTATGAAGCCACGCCAAAAAACTTGGGCAAATTAAGAGAAATCCAAGAGTACTACATAGCCTTGGAGGAACTCCAGGATGGAACTTATGATAAGGTTGCAAGAGGAACTAGTAGAGGAGCAAACGTGGTAGAACCACAGAACCCTCCAGTGTCAGCCCAAGGAGCAGGGCGATCCAACAATGGGTCAACCTAGTTCGATGAACATCGGACTGGAGGATGGAAAGGAAGAAACTAGGCCCAACAGAAGAAGGGCAAGTTCATTGACCCAGTTTATACAAAATTGAATTCCCCCATATCCGATATCCTCAACAAGATCGACAGACAACATAAAATAATTTATCCATGGAATAGAGGTCGGCAAACAGAACGAACTAAAAATAGGACTGACTTCTGTGAATTCCACCAATTTGACAGCCACACGACAGACTTGTGTAGGGTCTTAAAAAGGCATTGCAAGACATCATTAATGAGGGAAAACTCCAAGAATACATTGCACAACCAACAACCCCAACCACCACTGGGGCACCCGTACATTGTGTGGAGATCTTTCGCGAGGCACAGTATTTAGGCTGCAATACCATTTCACACTCGGCGATAACCACCCCCGTACGAGAAGGAAATATTACCGGAAGAATTCACAAACGAAACTTCAAAGGTGATGAAGTTTTCAGTGTAGCCAGAGAACCCCCAATAGAAGATTGGATGAAGCTACCCATCAGCTTTTCAGCTTCAGAGGCACCAGAAGGAGGACAAAGCCATAACGACCCACTAGTGGTCACGATGGCCATCGCACTCCCCGAGCACGAGGGATAGGAAGCGAAGGCTAAAACACTACCTTGGGAAATGCCCAAAATTTTGATCGATGGTGGTAGTTCTGTTGAAATCTTATTCTATGAAACATTCAAACAAATGGGCCTCAAAGACGAGTACCTCATACCCTCGACTTACAATATATTTGGCTTCAACGGGTCATCAACTCGTCCGAGAGGATAAATAACATTAGAAATCCGGGTTGGAAGAATCCTTACCTTAACCACTTTCTGTGTGATAGATGTATTGTCACCCTACACAGCCATTGTCGGACGATCCTGGGTCCACGGAATCAAAGGAGTGGCCTCGACTTACCATCAAAGGCTAAGATTTCCTACGCCTGATGGAGTGGCAGAAATTATTGGAGACTCTTGCGAAGCAAAGTATTGCTATAAGATGGACGTCAAAAACGGCGAGAACAAAGTAAACTCTCCAAAAGCACAGGCGAGGAAGGCTAGAAGTATTGATAACTCGATTGAAGACCATGACTACATTTCAATAAGTAGTGCACTAACACGCTTGTCTGCCGCCTCAACTTCATGCAACACCATAACCTCGGGACCGACTATACGAACCTTATAGCAATCACAGAACCCCTGATGAGGGAGAAATCGAACCTAGTCCTCATAACAAGGTCGGAGGCACACCTAAGAAAAGTCATGGAGAGTATCACACAGGAATCGATCTGGAACGTAGAATGTTGTTACACAACCAACAAGCAACTTTTAAGGATCTCACTCAGCCAAGATCACGACACATCATGCTACAACCACCATCATCTGGCAATAACAATCCATCAACAGGACATATGGGAAACTCTTCCTAAAAATTGGCTATTGATTGGATTAGAGACGCTTCGTCCACGGGCGCCTTACTATCCTTGTTGGACAGTTACTCGGGTTACAACCCTTGCCTCGAACAAAGATGTCCACCTCAGCCGGGCACAACATACACAAGGAGAGAGCACACCCTCTCCAAAGTCCTCGGCAATACATTATGTCCTTGACCATCCGTCAAGATGACACAAATGTTGCCAAGCCAAATTACGCTCTTAAGCAATCTTACCTCACAAAGTAGGCTGGAAGCAAATCCCAAAATGTTGCTTCAAACTAATGAGAAGCATTAACGCAATTATAGCTTATCTCTCATTAAGTACAATATACCACCCATGAAGGTTTATATCCAGAAGTCAGGGCTTCGAGCCCCTCCTTGTAAGCAGGTCATGCGACCCCCCTCGAAATGTACTAAGGGCTCACACCCTCTTTTGAAATTAATAAAACTACTCCTTTTGTGTATTGATTGTTTACATTGTGTAGATTTAAATCCTTATCATCGCATGTGTTTACTTTTCCTTTCTGATTTACATATGCATATAGGATAGTTGCATCATACTTGCATTTCCAACAAACACACAAATATACTCAACAACCATGGAACGATGCTGGAAACACCTCCCATTCTACAACAAAATAGTGCGGGTAAAATCACCCCAAGTTACGTTACACGGACAACAGACCTAAGGTAACATCGTCCCGATCATGATATCGAACGATGTCCTGATATGACAGGAGATACCCAGATTTGACAACTCTATATTACACCACAGTAAGGATTGATCAACCAAGGTATCACCCTTGATAATATTCTCCAACAACAAGCTCAAGGAACAATTTCTCCTACAATTGGCACTAAACAAAACATACAAGGCTAAATGAAAGTTGCTACAATCCTAGTCTAACACCATAAGAGATAGCATGTCTAATAAAGGAATCGATCACTTCTTGGATATGTTACCCGAGGTTGGACCAACAATGTACAATCGAAACTCTTTCACAGCCAAATCATGATAAGAATATCATACGATTAAAACGAAGGTGGTCGCCAAACGGCACTGTCAAAAAGAAATTAATAACAATATCAAAGATTCCTCCCACATACGAGGACCTACCACAAAACAACAACAAAGTCATGCCTCCCACAACTGAGGACTTTCCAAAAAAGAAGAAAATGTTTCTACAAAGGTGCATATGAACCTACAAGACTTATGTTCAACATGAGAAACTAGGAGAAAGAGGATAATTAATTCTTCACCATCATGAGCCCCTTGATCGTCGTCCCCTTCATCCTCGACGTCAGTGACAATCTGCACAGGATCTCACTCGACAACCGGGGGAGGGACCACGATGTTCGCAGCAGCAGCAGCGGCGGCTCGTTGACGCTCTCGAAGGACAAAAACCTTACAAGCTTTTGTCATCAACACCTTATACTCAGCATGAAGGTTATTCAACTTCTCATTCTTCTCCGCTTGGGCAGCAGCTAATTCTTCCTCATGACTGCTCATCAACTCATTAATCTCCTGATGAAGGACCCGCCTAACCACCCTCTCTTCCTCCAATTGACGCTCCAACTCATCCTTTTGCTTACAAACCTCTGCAAGAGCAAAGCAAAAAGATTAGCTCACGCCAAATATCATGGCAAAACAATACACAAATTGATGTATAAGTGACCTTCGTTTTCAAGCAAAACGGCGGCTAAATTCTATTTTAATCGAATCTTTTCAGAATCTAGAGCACTAATCCTAGCTTCTACAGGAGTCACAGCCATGTCACCATGAGGAAAATATAGCATATGCCTATCTCGCTCCTTCTCTAGGGCAACATAATCCCGCTTAAGCCTTCTCAGTGCTTCCCTATCATCTTAAGCATGTGCTATGATAGGCATATGATCGCATTGCTAATTAATAAGCCCATCTTTCTACGCTCGGAGCACCTTGATCTCATCTAAAACGCTCCACGGCTGTTCTCTTAGCTTTCTCAAGCAAATCCCGTAATTCCACAGTGCGTCTCCGATGTACCTCAACGTCCTCATGCAACTTCACATTATCTTTCTCTAAGGAGTCAATCTTACACTGGCGTGCGCTGACGTCCAGTCTAAGACCACTGCGCTCTCTAGCATGTCTATGACCAACATTATCTAAATGCTCCTCCAATCGTTTGACCATAACTACCAATGCAGGGATTATTTCAGAAGTCTCATCCCTATCAAGAAGGTGCAATATTAAGGATATGGAACGGGTAATTACCTTCTAACTCCTTCTTATCCCGATGAAAGGACGATGCTTCATCCCTCTCCAATGCCGATGCAGTACGAAGTAGTTGAACCTCTTGCTCAGCAGCTTTGGCCTTCCTCATAGCAACACGAGCCTCGGCTAGCATACCAATCCTCAAATTGTTGCTCTAAAAATACAACAATACCAGTCAAGACTGGGGCAAAAAAAAAAAAGAAAAAAAGAGGGCAACAACAACAAATCATACAATAATGACAACCTAAAACAAGTTAAACACCGCATACCGATAGCACCAGCTGTTGTTGTGAAGACCTATCCAAAGACGCAAGGATATGAGCTTGCTCGTCATGGCTCAGCTGAGCATACCTATCCGAGTGTATGATCTTCATCGACTCAGATCCGCCACTAAACCAGGGCGTAGAAGAAGAAGCACCAGACGGGCCCGCTGGAGCATAAGGAAAACCACTAGCAAAGTTGCTCGGTACACTCGAGGTACCACGACCAACACTCTGAGTCACAATAAGACCATCTCTTACCTCGTCACCAACACCTGCACCCATGCCCGCGATATCCCTCGCCTGGGGCAGAGTCATCTCCCATCCAAAGGAAGCACCAGGATCCGAAGGATCAGCCAACAGAGTTTGATCAAGGTCCTCGAAGAATGAACCGAAGACATCCAACATTTCATTCTCACCAAACAAAGCATACACATCCACTTCCATGGCATGTTCAATAGCAGTAGCAGGAGCATTCGATGGCCCAGCACCATCAACTAATCTTCTCCTCTGCCAAACCACACAAATATATTGGCTGCTAAGGCAAAAAACAGGGGCAAGGTATATATATATATACGTCAAAAATCAGGACAAGTATTTTTTTACCTTAGCATCCTCACTAGCTCGGGCTGACTGAGACAAACGCCTACTTAGCTCCCATGGCCTATAGGCAGGCAGATGGGCGTGCATCTCAGGAACACAAGGAAGAACATTACCAAGCTCATTCCAACCATAAATGTAAGGGCCCAGAATTCGGATAGGAGTAATAGGCCACTTGGGATCGTGAGTCTTGCGAATAGTACGCTGAGTAGCAACAGGAGGATCAAAAATCGGACAGATACTGAGAATCTAGGGCGCTTTTCCGAGACCTAGAAATCCCAACTCCAAATCCATCATAAGTATCGGATTGGTGGCACCAGTAGTTATCCATAAAAGTATCAAAGTTATATAGATCCTTCTGATCGGGAGTAAACCGATTCAACTCGTGTTGAGTAACCTTGCCTTGACTTCGGCGATTACACTCTCAGGCGATTCAATAGAAATTACCATTGGGATAATAAATGTCTCGTTGGGGTTCAAGATTACATAGTACCTCGTACTGGAAAGGATTCAATCGACAGTACAGAGGAAGAAGAAGACCGGCGTCAAGTTGACCCACCAAAACTATGATCTCGTTAGGACCACATGGGTTCTTCTCGAAGAGATCCTTGTAAAGAACACCAAACTTTTCCTCAGGAGTGGCAAAAGAAATATTGAACCGATGGATACGATGCCTAACCCTCACCGATTCCAAAAACGCCTCATCAGACAGGCCAGAGAAACACTCAGAACTGGGGGCTCTCATCGGAGCTTTTCCAGGACTGATAAGAAAGCAAACGGAAGCAAAGAAGTGATAACGATGGCTAACATGGTAAAGAAAAATCAGACTAAAACAAACTTACACCGGCAAGAACTGCCGGAAACAATGGCTGCAAAAGCTTCACAGCCGGAGCAAAAGAAGGAGGTTACCAGTCAAAATGACTGTAATAACCACATAACCCAAAAAGAGAAAGAAGCAGTGACAAGAATCATTGATACTAACAAAACCAAATGATTACATACAAAAAGAGATCGATGATAATCATCTGAGAGAACAAAAGTAAAGATACCGAAAAGGGACCATACCGTCTTGAGGAGCGAGATGGGGAGTTCCTCCCAGACATTATAAATCTCTTATAAGAGACACGAAGTTAAGAAGAAACAACAAGAGACAAAGGAGAGGAAGAATGAAAAAGTTCTGAACTCTGAAAAGAGATATTAAGGGCGACATTTTCTCCACCCAACAGATTTTATAAGAAACCAAAGGACCACCAACCTGCGCCTCAGGTTCAACGGGTAAAAGCGCATTAAAAATGCAGACGTGGCGTAAACCAAGGACGTGGAGGAAAAGTTGCGACAATTACTTAGTTTTCTTCCCATCATGCCCTCGACAAGTTGCAAAGAAAAGGACACACAATGTGTGGGTAAAATACCCGACGGCCACGTGTCAACATCCCAAGGTATGAATACATGATAAGATGAGGAGGTTGAATCACCGAATCATTCGTTGAGAGAAAAGGTTTTGTCTCAGTCGAGGCAACTGCAAAAACGCCACATGAATGGCGCGTGTATGTAAAGGTCTAATCTGCTCAGACGGTCAAGTCTAAAAAGCAAGACCGCATTTAATAAAGGATAAGAACATGACTTGGGTAGTTGTCCATCGTGACAAAAGACTCGGACGATCTATACTACGACCCAGATTCGATGAAGCACGAGGTTCTCCACAAGAGGGAAAAACAATCCAAGGGAGAGCAAGACAACTCGGAGGGAGGACCAAGTATTCCATCGCGAGGGACGATATAGAACGAGTTCGAGGGAGACATGACGATGGATGACAGCTCACCCAGTTCGGACGATCAAGCGACTACGAGTTTATTTTGTCTATAAATACAAGTCCATGTATCAGGAGATGGACAAATAATGTAATATTAGATGGTTTTTCCACAGAGAATTCCTGAGAGAGATTTAGATAGAGAGAAAGTGAGAAATCTAGAAGAGATCCGTAACACTTTCAAGGGTAAGACCTTATAATCAATAAGAAAACATCTTCTTCTCTGTGGACGTAGGTCTTCATGGCCGAACCACGTTATATGCTTGTGTAAATCTTTACATTTCATGCTATTTACATCTTGTTCATGATGAATCTTGTATGTTTAAGTAGTTTTTAGTCTTTAATCTTTAATCTTACTTGGGTGTAGTATTCAGAAAATATGCAGCTACAACTATATTCACCAATATTCTTGGGAACGTTTACATCTCCAACTGCCATAATGGGAGCATCATAGCCGTTAACTACATATACCCATGATTGAAAATCACGTGCTTGAAGAAAAGCCCGCATAGCAATTTTCCACCATAAATAGTTCGTGACATCGAAGAATGGCGGTACGTTTATAGAGATAACACATCTTTCCATAGAATCAGATTGGTACAAACACATACTTATGAGGTCTTAGTGTGTTTGCTTGCTCTGATACCAATTGAAAAAGTGGGAGTCTAACAACACCACCAAATATTTCGATTAGCAATTTGTATTGACAAACTCCAATATACTTTCAATAGAATCAACTAGACAGTTAGACTCAATCTATAAAAAGTATATCAGAGAGTTTTATATCTCTATCTCTTGATTCAATCTGCAATCAACAAATAGGGATTTGCGAGCCAGATTGAATATAAGAGGATTAACTTGAATGGTACCAAAGACCAATGTTCAAGTGTCAATCAATTCACTCAACAACCCTAAGGACGGATACAAGAACTGATTGATCTTAACGTACAACCTGTGATATTTTTATTATATAAATAAAATATAATGCGGAAAACAAGACACCAGAATTTTGTTAACGAGGAAACCACAAATAAAGAAAAGTCCCGTGACCTAGTCCAGAATAAGCACATACTGATTATAAGCTGTTACACCAAATTCTACTACCTATTCGGACTAGATGTAATACCTTCTTCAGCACTTGTAGAACTCCTAGCAGAATACCGATTCTCTTTAGAAATTCTTCAAGCAAATCTTCTAGCAGAACCAGAAGCTCTCTTTAGAATTTGTATCCAATGGATGCACGGATGAACGGATTGGATACGGATAATCCAATGAATTTGTTTTAGTTAAAATGTATAAAGAAGAGATAAAACAAACATAGATGACTTCATAAAACATACACGATTTATATATGTATGCAAATATATAAGTGTCATGGACAACACTCCAAGAAAACACCTTAAGAATTCCTAAACTAATATATGTATTTTCTAAAAATATAGAAATGTCCTTAATCTGACGGATATGGATGTCCATCGGATTTTTAAGGTTGCACCCGGGCCCAATCTTCAATTCTTCGGATTTCAAAAATCAACCCATTACTGAATGGTCCGGATATCCATCCATGATTTCATATAAATACGATTGTCCCCGGTTAGATCCGCGGATTACCGGCGAAATGCTCGCCCAGAGTATATAGAGTCATAGCTCAAATGTCACAGATGCTTCCAACCAAAGCACGAAGATCTGTTGCATACAAAACCAAAGAAAAGATGTTGTTAGGTTTCCGCACAAGGGGCTATAAACGTGGATGTTGCATCTTCCAAGAGCTTGGATCAACACAAATCTCGGAATATTCACTGTGACTGAGCGGGACTACCGGCCTGGTTTTTATAAAGAAAATAAAACTCCTCCCTACGGCCCCATGACCGGTTGGGTCTGTTTTCGTGAAGAAAAGAAGAGAATGGGAAACCTACAAGAACTGTGTAAAGTGCTGCTGTGATTCCTCTCCGTGATACATCTACACGAAGAAAACGGTTACTACTACATGAAGAAGATAATGTCTATCTGGTGTCATCATTTCCTGGCAGGGTCACAGGAAGACCCAATGAGAAAGACAAGGAAATTGGAAAATTTACTTCCAAATTTACAGTAGGCATCAGGCCATTGCAAAATCAATCTCTATGAGATGTTGGATTCCGAACATTGGTGCTTAGATGCGAAAGGTTACTTCCGGGAAAACTGGCATCAATCAGATAAGTGTATCTATCCTTTTCTTTCGTGAAGGAATGTTCTAAATTTAATGAACATAGTATGTTGATTCCTGGTAGTGACTACATGAATCATAATTTTGGTGTCTAATGAAACATGGGTTGGAAGATTAAATTGAGACAATCTGGGAGTCAAACCCCCAATGATTCTCTTGGAAATATATGGCTCGTACAAATCCGTTTGTTAATTATTCATCTGAATAAGGTCATGTTTGAATTCTCAATTATTTATTGGATCCCATCGTATCATTCTAAAAGACACAAGTTAAGCCTTGTATCATTTCATCCTCCCATAGTCTACTGCATGATATATCCACTATATTATATGGTTGTTTGTTATGTGGATGTATGATTGATTTTTTGACTTTCACATTATTAGAGAAATTACTCGTGAGTTGTGCCTACTGTTGGATTAACTTCAACATAGAAGTCACTAACAAGCTTTCGGACAAGATTAGGAAATTGATGTAATTCTAAGGGAATTAGAAGTCATCTAGTTCTAAGAAAAGGAAAGAAAGACATGTAATAAGGTAATAGGACTAGGAAAAGGAATTCATAGTTCTATATAAATATGATCACCAAAGTTGTGGTTGATCATATGAGCAAGATTAGAGCTTGTGTTTAGTTTTGAGAGATTTTCTAAACATCAATAAAGAGAGTTGTCTTTATATAAGCTAAGTTTCATCTTGCAGTTGCCATTAATTGGTATCAGAGCTAGTTTCTGAGCCATGGAAACGAAACCACCATTGTGGGTGCAAAACAGTTCACGCCACCATCAATACAAGTTCCAATCCTCAACGCCACAAACTACACAGTATGGGCCATGAGAATGAAGGTACTGATGAAAATCTACAAAGTTTGGGAAACAATTGATCCTGGTACATTGGACCCAGACAAAAACAATGTTGTCATTGGATTACTCTTTCAAAATACCAGAATGTCTTGTTCTACAAGTTGGTGAACAGGAAACTTCAAAGAAAATTTGGGATGCAATAAAGGCACGTAATCTCGGAGCTGATCGAGTTAAAGAAGCCCGTGTGCAAACCTTAATGTCTGAATTTGAAAGAGTGAAGATGAAAGACACTGATACTATTGATAGCTTTGCAGAAAGCTATCAGAGATAGCCTCAAAAGATGCGTCACTTGGACAATCCATTGATGAAGATAAACTGGTAAAGAAGTTTCTCAATAGTTTACCAAGATCCAAGTATATTCATATCATAGCTTCTCTCGAACAAGTCTTAGATTTAAAGAAGACTAGCTATGAAGATATAATTGGAAGATTGAAAGCATATGAAGATAGAATCCTTGATGAAGAAAATAATGGAGAAACTCAAGGAAAACTATTATACACAAACTCTTACCAACAAAACTCTGCGACAAGAGGAAGAGGTCGTGGAAGAGGTGGTAGAGTAAACAGAGGCCGAGGAAGGGGAGGAAGGTTTAACTCACAAGATAGAACAACAAGTCAGAATGATCAAAACCAAAGAAAAGAAAAGAAAAGAAGGATATATCAAACATTATTTGTTACAGATGTGATAAACCAGGACACTTCTCCTCTGTATGCCTGAAAGAATACAAAAGATGGAAGAAGCAAACAATAATAAAACAAGGGAAGCAGATACAACTCTTTTCATGCACGAAGTTGTATTCTTAAACGAAGGGAAACTAATACCAAAGAACTAAGAATCAAAGGATGGAGAAGAATGAATCTGGTTATTTAGATAATGGAGCCAGCAATCACATGACTGGTAGGAGACACTACTTTTCTGAACTCAATGAGAAAATTAAAGGACAAGTGAAGTTTGGGGATGGATCTTCTGTAGAAATTGAAGGGAAAGGATCAATTCTATTTCAGATCAAGATCGGAGAACATAAGCTTGTCACAAACATCTACTTCATCCCAAACTTACAAAGCAACATTCTAAGTTTAGGACAAGCTACAGAAGTTGGATGTGATGTTAGAATGCGACAAGATTATCTAACAGTTCATGACCCAAGTGGATGACTTTTAGTTAGAGTCTCACTCTCATAGAATAGACTCTATAAGATAAGTCTCATGATTGGAAGGCCATTGTGTCTGAATATGAGACTAGAAGATCATACATGGAAGTGGCACGCAAGGTTTGGACACATAAGCTTTAGAACTTTAAAGGCAATGTATTAGAACAAGATGGTTCGAGGGCTACCACAGATAAACGATGAATCAAGAATATGTGAATTATGTTTAGTTGGGAAACAAACGCGTCAAGGTTTTCCAAAAGCAACAACATTCAGAGCCTCAAAGCCATTAGAGATTCTTCATGCTGATTTATGTGGTCCTATTACACCACAAACCCTTGCAAATAAAAATACATATTTGTTATTATAGATGACTTCTCAAGATATATGTGGTCTATTCTTATGAAAGAAAAGAGTGAAGCATTTGACAGATTCAAAGCTTTCAGAAATCTGATAGAAGAAGAGAATAATGAAAACACTGAGAATAACGAAGAAGAAGAAGAAGAGGAGATCGATGAAATAACTCAACCCATTCCACTGCGAAAATCAACAAGACAGATACAAAATCCACAGTATCTAGAGGACTATGTTCTTCAAGCTGCAGAAGAATGTGCGATTATGCTATTTTCTGTTAATGATGAACCAAGGAATTTTCAGGAAGCAAAGGTCTCGACTAAATGGACACAAGCATGTAGAGATTTCAATCAACATAAACAAGACTTGGTTTCTAGTTGATAATCCAGGTGGGGTAAAAGTGATTGGCCTCAAGTATATCTTCAAGGTTAAAAGAAATGCTGATGGAACTATTAACAAATATAAGGCAAGACTTGTAGCTAAGGGATACGTTCAAGAATCAGGCATAAACTTCGATCAAGTTTTCGCACCAGTTGCTAGACTAAAGAAAATTCGTCTCTTAATAGCAGAAGCTGCATCAAACTCATGGGAAATTCACCACTTAGACGTAAAGATGACATTCTTGCATGGCAAACTAAGTGAACATGTATATGTTGAACAACCAGAAGGTTTCGAAGTAAAGGGACAAGAACATAGAGTTTACAAGTTGACAAAATCTCTCTATGGTCTAAGACAAGCTCCTCGATCCTGGAATATAAAGTTAGATCAAATCTTAAGAGAAATCAGATTTGTTAAGTGCTCTAAAGAAACATCAATATACAGAAGAGAAGAAAATGGACGCTTCTTGTGATTGCAGTCTATGTAGATGATCTATTTTTGACTGGCAACTCCCTTAAGGTGATCAATGAGTTCAAGAGAGAAATGTCATCAAAGTTTGAGATGTCAGACCTCGAAAAACTCACTTATTACCTTGGCATAGAAGTCCATCAAGGAGTAGATGGGATTCAGATTAACAAGAAGCTTATGCAAGGAGAATTCTGAAAGAAGCAGTGAAACTTGTAATCCAACTAAGATACAATGGAGTTTGGACTTAAAGTTTCAAAGGCACAAGAAGAAGCTGAGATTGATCCAACGAGTTATAAGAAATGTTGGATGCCTAAGATACTTATTACACACAAGACCAGATTTGGCTTTCTCTGTGGGAGTAGCAAGCCGTTATATGCAGAGTCCACGCAAGTCTCATGGTGATGTAATAAACAGATATTGAGATATCTAAGAGGCACAATCAGCTGTGGATTGAGTATGGTTGAGGAGGATCAAAAGGAATTGTTGGGTATAGTGACAGCAGTCATAATATTGACTAAGATGATGGAAAAGGTACAACTGGTCATATATTTTATCTAGGTGAAGCACCTATTACATGGTGTTCACAGAAGCAAGACACTGTAGCCTTCTCATCGTGAAGCTGAGTTTATGGCCGCAACAGAAGTATTAAACAATCAATATGGCCTCAAGAACTGTTGGGTGAAATCAAAGAAAGAGAACCTGAAAAGTTCTCATCAAGTTTGATAATAAGTCTGCAATTCACTCACTAAAAATCCAGTGTTTCATGGGAAGACGAAACACATTCACAAAAGGTACCATTTAATACGAGAATGCATCGGAAGGAGGTCATTAATGTTGAACACATACCAGGAACTGAGCAGAAAGCAGATATATTGACAAAGGCATTAGCTCGGATCAAGTTTGAAGAAATGAGACAACTGATTGGAGTACAAGATATGTCACGGGTAAGGTTGAAGCTTAAGGGGGAGAATGTTGGATTAACTTCAACATAGAAGTCACTAACAAGATGGTTAGGACAAGATTAGGAAATTGATGTAATCCTAAGGAAATTAGAAGTCATCTAGTTCTAAGAAAAGGAAAGACATATAATAAGGTAATAGGACTAGGAAAAAGAATTCATAGTTCTATATAAATATGATCACCAAAGTTATGGTTGATCATATGAGCAAGATTAGAACTTGTGTTTAGTTTTGAGAGATTTTCTAAACATCAATAAAGAGAGTTATCTTTATATAAGCTAAGTTTCATCTTACAGTTGCCATTACCTACTGTGTTTTGGTATAGGCGAAAAACCAAGCTATCTCATGACCACGATAATACAGGCCGGAGAGAACCGAATCCAAAGAGTGGTATCTGTACAGTATATTGGATTTGAAGATTTAATTTTTTGAGAAAATGATCATGAGGCAGCAACCCCTTATTTTAAAAGGGAGGATCATACGTAGTCTCATTAGAGCTAAATCCATAGGAACTATAGATGTATATTATATTGGATTTGAAGATTTTGTATGATCAGGACTTGGGTTTGAGTTGGACACTTGGTTCCAAATTTTGATTTGGATTAACATTTCCAGTAGCTTTACTGGAATATACGTGGGTAGACTACATACCGTAAAACATTGCACAATTAAAATCTTGGGTAAGCATATTTTCTATGCTTAGTTATTTTTGGTGATTGGAAAATGATTGAGAATTTCATGCCAAGTCCAAGAGATTGGATTTGAAGATCTCTTTAGAAATTACTGTTGTGTATATTTGATACTGATCAAACAAGTAATATGCAAATACGATTTATTGGTCGCGTGATAATAGGGGAGCATTGTCATGATGCTCTATGATTAGAAAACCAATTAGAGATCACCAATATTGATTGTTCAGGAAACAATTTTATTTTATGGTACAGATATAATTCTTTCCATCGGAATTATAAAATTTAAAGTCCGAAAGTAATAATTGTTAAGATAATAATTGCACGACATGAGCATAATTCTAGTAATAAGAATTATAGGTTCCAAAATCTGGAAAATGGCATGTCTTAAATGACAGCGAAAGGTGAAATACCGATTGATATGTAACATATTGGAAGATTTGGCGGCCGACCAAATATCCAACGATGGGGTGTTACAATATTACCAACGCATAAATTATGAACATTTTCATTACATTATGTAAAATGTTAAATAGACATTGACTATGTATTTGGGTATAAATTTGTAGATGATTGGACACAAGTACAGGAGTTGCTCATCGTGATAATGTGCTTGTTGAAATAGCAAGAAAGTTACCTTCAAATTTTCTATGCCTCTAGTGTATGCAAGTCTGTAATGGATTTTTGTGAATAACTGTAAATGTTAATTAGGATCATTAGAGAAGTTACAGTTATTTTGTAAAATCAAATAGGAACATTTTTAATAATGTTTTCTGAATTGATTGCATGAGTAGATGCAATTAATGAGGAGGAATGAATTAAAACCTAACTTGTAGAGAACCCATTTTCGGAAGAAGCCATCTCAAACGGTATTGATTAATTGTGAATCATGCTATGATTTATAACGTCTTTAACAAAGACTTATAATGAAAATTCGAGACATACAAGTCTTGTGCATTGAACGGTAAGTCAATTACTCAAGGAAGGATTAATTGCAGTTGACCATTGAAACGGAGGAAAAATTTGGCAGATACATTTATGAAGATTCTCCCGAAGGAAATGTTTTCAATGAAGTATACAAAAATGGGACAAAGGTATCTGAAAGAAGGTTTATCGCCCATAGCAGAAACACAACCTATGTTTTGAAAAAGATAAACAAAGTTTAATGTGGTACCAACAAGTTATGGATGTGGGTCCAAGAGCATATCTTACTGGTATCCCATCAACTCCAGTAAGGAGGAAGTCAGGGGTTCAATCCCCGCCGCCGTAAAGGTTTGTGGTAGATTAGTTGTACAGTGGGTTGAGCGGTGTTGGGTCTGGAAGTGGGGCCAGTCCAACAGGCTGGGTTTGGGTAGGGGCCTGGGTCCGGTTTTCGCGTATCAGCAAAAAAAAACAAGTTATGGATGTGATTATGGTGCACTAAGTAAAAACTTCTCATTTATGTTTATTGCAGTGATTCTGCAAGAAAAAAAGGGATGTATGAAAATCCTTAATAAGTCTAACTTTTATCACAAGGAGAGACATACCTATATGAGTTTGGAAATCAGGACGTTTCCCAAGAGAAAAAGACCATTCTCTAAAGAAGACTCATGAATCCAGGATAAGCACAGAGGCGTTAATGTGCTGAGCTACAAAACACAAAATCTCTGAAATCAGTATGTGTGGAGATTCCGTTTTATCACATGGGGTAATTGGTTCCAGACTGGTTTCACCACCACTGAACCCCGATAAGTCTTTGAATTTCTTACACTAAGTGAAGGTTCAAATCCAAAAGATACCTATCATTTATGTATTGATTTCCACGATGATGCTTATTTCCCCACCGAGCTTGAACTACGTTGGCTTGATCCCACTCGGGTACGTAGGCAGTCACCTGAGTGATGCAGCCACTCCAGTTTTGTAAGTTTTACTTTGTCTTATTTTCATGTTTTTTGGTTATTGGAAATAGGGGGAGATTGTTGAATATTTTCAATAATATAGAAAATAAAATGGTTTTCGTTTTTGGTTTGCCACTACGACGGGGAGCATACTGCGCCTAATAGATGCAATGGAGAAAAGGCATATCCAAACCGTGTGATTGTTCACAAGAGACATATTCATTCTCATCAGACACTATTGGTGTCTTTTGAGAATCAAGAGGCATCTACAATAGGCATGAGTCCCCTATAAGTAGTGATGATTTATTTCCATTCAATAATGGAAAAACACAACAAATCTCAGATTTCTTCTCACACTAAGTATCATCAGATTCTAAATAGTATGTGGTCTTGGTTGGGTCAAGGGAGTACAACTCTTGAATCCAACAACGTTGTTAGGATTTCATTGTATCTTGAAAGCAATATTTCGTTGACCGATTGTACTCGCTAATTATTTGGGAATGGTCGAAATAATTGCTGAAAAGAATCGCAAGGCCTTGAAACTCCAGTGATTCAACATTCTTTTGTGTTTTCTGTTTTTTCATCCTCTATTTTGGTCAAGTTTTTTCCAACAATAAAATCAGGATGTTCAAACCCCATAAGTTCAAAACGGAAAGGCGAAGGACCCGGGATGGATCAGATGAGACTAAAGAGGAGCGGTAAGTGGTCAGAAGTTGGCCTTGTCTTTTCCAACTGAGAAGCAAAAGGATATTTTTGCTGAAATTCAGGCGAGATTAAAAAACGATCAATTCTACATAAGATTGCTCAAATTTAGACCAAGTATACTTTGAACCTTTGACTGATACTATTAAACATTCATGGGGTTTGCAGCTGCAAACATTTTACACTCTTCGTCATAAAGTTCTCAACAAAGATTTTAGGAGAGAACAAGAACCAGCTTACATGCAACATTTAAATTTCGCAACTATGATGTTCACGCCAATGGCTAGCTTGAAGAGCCACCCAATTATAAAACCCGGCGCACACGTTGACAAAATAGTTACCTCTAGTTAAAAACTCTAGAGGTAACTATTTTGGTCAGTTCTTAAATTAGTTCTTGGGTCGGCCTAGTGTGAGCCCAATTATATCTATTAAAACTCTACTCACCAACATGACGTTTCAAGGGTTTCCGTATGACTCGTTCTAAGTCATTGATTTAAACTTCCGACTTATCTCAATTTGGTTCAAAGTCTTCCTCGAGCAACTTTTATCTTAATTATCTCAGCAATTTTTAGGTGATTTATTCTAGGTTAGAATTTTAACTGTTGGTTTTGTTTTGAGAAAGCGAATATTAGCTGCAGTGCTGCACCCCTAACGTTGAGATAGTGGCTGGCATCATGCACAGAGGTTCAACAGAAATTGTTGAGACAGATCGCCCGAAATGCAAAGAGGAGACTGTACCACCTGATGATGTAGTTGATCATCCTCTCGACCGGTATCGCATATATAATATTGTGACTGGATCACTTATATTTGGTTATTACTATGGTAAGTATGATTAGTTAGCTTTTTCAATTTTTTTTTTTTTAAGCTAATAATTGTTTTCTGTTTATATAACAAATGAATGATATTAACTAAGATGTTCAGAAAGACAGATATTTGAATTCGTAGTAGTAATTGATTCTATAATCAGTAAATGGATCCTGATTATAAGCTAAAACTCCTAACAAGGTATTTCTAATTCTTCAGGATTTATCCTCTCGAGATTTTATATCCAAGATGATATCCAGTCGATTAAACAGGTAAGTATGTACTTATATTGATTAATTTTCTGATTTACATTTCCCATACTCATAAAACTAAAATTATAATGATTTCCATACCAATTTTTAAAATTCATAGGAAATCATACGGACAGGTGTACTAGGGGCAGTGATTGGTCGGCAATTGGGGTTGGATAAATGACTTTCTAGGTCGAAAATTTGCAATCTTATTTGCCAATGCATTGATATTCGTCAGTGGAGTTCTACTGTCTATTGGTGATTGTTCCTCTGATTGTTGGTTGGCAACTGTTTGGAAGACATATATAGGTTTGGGGGTCGGAATGGCATCAATAACCTCACCTATATACATATTAGAAGTTTCTTCAACTCATCTTCAAGAACACCTTCATACTCGAAATTGTATGCTTTTTGCTGTTGGAAAATTCATCTTCTTTTGTGCTGATACCAAAGTTACTTCTTACATTCAGGTACACTTATAATTGCTAGTAAATCCTATCTCGCAAGATTAACATCTTCGGTTTATTTTATTTTAAAAAATGAATCATTGCAGGAGCTAGAGAAGACTTCGGATTATATGATCGCAGTAGTAGGGTTTCCAGCTCTACTTCAATTTGTGATAATGTTGTCGCTCCCTGATTCACCTATTTGGCTATATAAAAGAGTTAGTATTGAAACATGGAGTTTGTTAATTTCTCATATACTTTTTATTTGTTGTCGATAATAATTTTTTAAAACACAGAACCGGAAAGAGGCCGCAATTAAAGAAGCTTTGAGGAAAATTTACAGTTCTGATGAAGTTGTTGAGAAAGAGCTTGGTGCATTAAGTATGTCAATTAAGAATGAAACAGATTGTCAAGATGAAAAAGACTCTTCTGTTAGGAGTATCTTGCTTAGGATAAGGACAACATGGGCTAATCCTTTAGAACGCACAAAGATTGTTGTTAGCATTGGTGTGCAAGTCGCGGAACAGTTAATGAGTGAAAACATGATAATGTATGTTCTTCCCTGTATCATGAGGATGGGTGGCATCTTTGTATCACCGAACCCTAAATGGGACATCTGGTACATGAAGTTTTCTTTATTAACGTGGTGTGGTCTATATGGTATTCATGGTTCAGGTCTTCCTTACTTTACTATAAACTTCGGAGGAGGAAAACTTTGCTTGTCAAATCATACCGTATGATGGTGGGTCTTTTTGTGTTAAGCGTCATCTTTATAATATCACCAGATAATACTGAAGGAGTGAGTAAATTGGAGACTGTCACCCATTTTGGTGATAGTGCATGTTCGAGTTATATTTCAGCTCCAGATGCAGATACATGGAACTGTGCGACATGCCTTCGAGCAGGATGTGGGTTTTGCGCTGGTATTGATGACAAACTCATGGTAAGGAAATTGTTTACTCTAATTTTAACTGAAGTAGGACCACAATTCCCACTAACCTAGTTTTGATTGATACTTCATTATTTGTTCAATGTGCAATTGCAAAATAAGCATGGATTTTTTTATTTTTTATTTTGTTACTACTGATGAATGGTTCTTTCCTTCTACACAGCGTGCACCTGGCGGTGCCTGCTTGACGATAGAACCTAATGGGACATCAGCATCCTGTTTGGCTGAACATCGGATTTGGTTCACACAAGATTCCGTCACAAGGCAATGCGGAATAAGTCTTCCTGGAGCAGCATCTATTGAATTTTTACTAGTCTGTGTTGTTCCCTATACATTTGCGTTGGAATCACATATGTGTTCAAGGATGTACAAGGCAGAAGTTAGAGGCAAACTTGTCGGGACGGTTGCAGCGACTAACTGGATCTTCTTCCTTGCGGTCATTGTATCATCTTATATAATAAATAAAGTTGTAGGGTTTCCCTTCTCAATGCTACTCATCAGTTTGATTTCTTTCTCTGTTACTCGGTTGATCAAATGGTCTTATTTGTCGGTACCTGAGATGAAAGGTTCCTTCCAGTCGGAAGATAGTCAGTCAAAAGTCAGTTGAAGAGATACTCTTGGTACAAATATTGTCACCTTTTATGTTTCCTTAGGTTTAATAACTAGCTAGAAGATTTAAGTTAGGGTAGTTTGTCTTTCCGTCGTTTATGTTTCCTTCCTTGGGTTTTCCTTCCAAGACTCACTGTTCTAGCATTGCCGGTGTCATGCGACCAAATTGTGTTGTGTTATTTGACACTTCTTTTATTTGTATCAAATACCGTATGTATCAATTTCAGCCAAAAAACAGCGCACACCATTTCTGAATAGAAATAAAAAACTTCAAATCCAATGCACTGGTACGAGTTGGCTCTCTTTGAGCACTATACTAAACAATTATCGATGAATTCTCCACTTCGTGACACTGCTCATGTAACGAAGTACTGCTGATTCTGAGAACTTAACACGCATCATTTGATATGAATCAAATAGATCATACCACTACTCCTCTATGTGTGGTTCAAGTAGATACTCGTTGTTCCTCCCCACAAAATTTCTAGAATTAATAGGAATCTTCAAATCCAAATTAGTTATGGATTTAGCTAAATTAGAGCGCACATTTCCACTAGACGAAATTACACAAGTATCGGTCAAATACGAAAACGCTGCTGGTACTATCACTTATCACAAGGAAGAAGTCAGCATGCATCAAACATTCCTAATTATCACAGGTCACAGGAAAATCAACATGCGTGTGTCTACAGGTGATAATGAGGCTTGATCATATAACCTTAAAACTAGTCGGATCACAAAATGAAAGCATCCTGTACTCGATTCCTTCAAAATGCAAACAAGTAACATACACAGATAACTAGACATTGTTTCCATAGAATTAAGATCAATAGAAGAGTACAGCAAAATAAAGGTAAATGCGCCTAGGCATACTTTCCCCACACTCCATGTTAGCACATAACTCCCAAGAATTGTAGTTGTAAGATTTCTTACAACTACACTTCACTTAATCTGGTTATCTCTCTGTGTAATCATCGTGGACAATTGTTTTATTGAATAAATATTCAAATCACTTACAAGATGAATGGAAATCTATAACAACACTTCTTGTAACCTAAATTTATTCTCTCTCTTTTTATCTCTCTTACAAGACTTGTCCTAGAATCCTCACATAAAAATGACTCTCTCCTTTATATAGGATTTTACATAGTGGATGACAGCTAAGAATCCCTTTATTTTCGGGATCACTGTGCGACATATTCGCTCATATACAATCGCTCATCTTCGCATAACTTACTTCTTCGCATAATTCTTCACACTTTACCCGTGACTTTGTTGACATCATCTGATGTGTCATTCAATTTGTTGTGTGCGATTCTCCTCGCATATTGTATTCTTCACTTCGCTTATTTATTAACTTGTGCGATATTTAACTCCTACATTTGCCTCTTCTCGTGTCGCTGATTCTTAAAAATGAGCGATATGAGAAATTCTTCTTTTTAAGATCGCACATGCTTATCTTTTTACTTTCCGACAGTTATCCGGATTTCAAGTCCTTCTTGTGTACGCGTGTCCTTTCCACTCATTTCTTGACACATCTCTTTTAACCCAAGTTTTTATCCGTTCATTTCTTCGCATAATGAGAGTAAATTTCGAAAAACGGGTCGCTCTTTCCTATATATATTCTCTTTCTCATACAACATTTTTCTTTATTCTTCTTTTTATCTTCTTCATTCTCTCTCACCTTCTGTGCAAATTCCCATTCTCTCTAATGGCTCCTGCTGGTAAAAATATGGAGATCGAATTTAACAGAATGAAAACCGACTTTAATCAAAGAGGTTATGAACTCTCCCTGCCTCCTTGTAACTTCGCATCCAAACTTAACCTTGAACTAATTAGATCTGAGGAGTGGAGTAACCAAAAAATCATTGTTTCGTTAGGTCAACTTCAGTCTAAGCCAATCCCTTTATATAACCCTGATATTCCTTTGTTTTATAGAATTCTTGCTGAGAAAGATTCGCACGAGGAATATTTTAACTGAGTGGTGATGCTATTAGGATATCCTTAGCGTATGCTCGTCGCGCAGCTGGTCTTGGAAATTCTTATCCCGAGGAAGTGCGAAAAGAAGGTCATCGTGACAAAGTCATAGATTCTGCTAAGTACACTCTTGATAATTTCTTTAAGAATTATTATATCGCTATCATGAAAAGTAATGTGACTAAATGGGTTGTTCGTGTAAGGAGAGCAGATGATATTTCCGAAGATGATAAAATAATGCGAGATGTAGATTGGAATTCAAACTCTAATCGTGTTGCTCGCAGATCTAATGATTCTAGTTGGCATAATTGTCCTGTTATCCTGCAAGAATCCTTTGTTTCTGGTAGAGCTGCGGATGGTTCGGATAATCCTCTTCCCGAAGATTTTCCCCCTATCAACCTTGGGAATTTAAATTACTCGAGAACGAGGAAAAGAAAGTAACGGTATGTGACTCTCTTAAACCAATTTGTAAATCTTTGTAACTTTCTTATATTTTATTTCTTCTCTTTCGCAGGATGACTCAAAGGTCAATACTTCTCCCAAGGTATGAACTTCGCAGAATAAATAAGTAAAACAACTTCTCATGTTAACAATATTGTTTCCTCTGTTACTTGTATTGATTATTCTCACAGGTTAATCCGTTGAGCGACAAAACTTTAGCAAAAGCAAGAGAATCTCTAAGAAACCTGCTTCAAAGAATTTACCCAGAAAACCTCATTGAAAGAGGATGTCTCTAGAAGCGTGCGAGATATGATTCTTCTTCAAGCTCTGAATCTTCGGAGAGAAATACCTTAGCTTCTGAAGAAGAAGTTTCTATTGACTCGTATCGTCAAAAGCTGTCTGATCTTTTTTCTGGAGATTCCCTTGCTACTCTTGATGATGATGAAACTGAACGTGCCTTCCAAATGATCTCAAAGATCTGTACTATTCCTGACTTGGGGGATCGATCTCTTCGCGGACTTGCCTCTGCGATAAATCCAGATTTTCAATTTTCAATAAATTGCTTGGTCACACTCTACAACATTTATCTTTGATTTTTTCCTTATTTGCAACATCCACTTATGATATTTTTATCTTTACAGGGTGCCCTCATATCTTATGCAATTGCTTTAGACAATGATATGAAACTTCACAAGTTACAAGCTGAGAATGCCAAACTGAAACATGAGACATATACTCTTTCAGATGCGAATGTGATCCTTGCGAACGAGAATACCAAACTTAAAAATGAGAATTCTAATTATCAATTGGTCCTTCAAACTCGAGAAAGAAACAAGGAACTCATTGGTATGTAATTCAGACTTTCTCACTCTTTTTCCTTCATTCAATCATTCGCACTTCTTACTTGATTTTCTTCGCAGACCTGTATAACCGTTCACATGAAGCGGCTAATCTTCCTGATGCTGAAACTCTTTTAGAACATCTCAATTCCTCTTTAAGTAATTTCCCCAATCGAGGATTTGAAAACCTTATATTAGAAGAATTAATATTAAAATATACTACTCTTAGAGAACGCCATAAAAATGCATTATCCGCTGCGAACAATTTTGAACGACGCTTTTATCAGGAGAAAGAAGCAATTCAAATATTTGAGTCAAAGAAAAACAATCTTATTACTGAAAAAGATGAAATTGCTCTTAGGGGTGCGAAAGCATTAGAAAAATTTCAAGAATCCCTTATTCAGATTAAGATAGAGCGTGATTCAGCTTGTCGTGTGAGAGATATTCTTGTTGAGGAAAGAAACTTAGTTCGACTCAACTCCTTATAGAAAGTGAATTTGAGCTCAATTGGGCTGCTAGAGTTCTGAACGATGCTAGAAATAATTTAGGTGTAAATGTTAGTCTTCATACTGAGCATTCTACATTGGTCGCGGACATTATTTCCAATTATGAAGGTCATCTGTTGTTCTGTGATCTTCATTTTTATATATCATTTTTTTTTTGTTTTTATATCCCTTAACTTTTTTTTTTACTTCGCAGAGAAAGAGAAGGAACAACAAAAGCGAATTTCAGAACTAGAAACTCGCTTAGCTTCTAAAGAAGAAGAATCGTTTGCTCCTAATTCAAAGTATCAGCAACTGAAGCAGAATTGGTTTAATTTAGTCCAGAACAACAGCAACGATGCTAATCGTTCTCGTGAGGCTCCTGTTAAGCGATTTTGTGTCGATAATGGTATTCCTTTGTCGAAGTACCATTTCCCAGCTATCCAAGTTACTGATGAAGAGGAAGATTCTGAAGAAGAAGTCAGTGATTCTGAGTCTGAGCGAAATTAGAAAGATGAAAATTGATTGCTTCTTCTTGTTGTAGTATACTTGTAAATTCTTGTAAACTCGCTTTCATCTTTTTAATATGATTCTTATTTTCTTCGCTTCGTATTTGTGACTTCTTCATATGAAAGTAGGATTATCAAAATGTGGCAATACATTTCTTTTGCATTCCATTCCTTCTTGCCTCTTGTTATTTGTTGTATCTTTGATTATACCAAGATAATTGCTATCCTTTATCCAGATATTCTCTGGTGCGAGCATATGGGAAACTTTTAGAATTAAGTATTATTCGTGAGGTCTTATTTGTTCCTTCCTATGTAAAGGTCTTATGTTGCCTCTTTTATGTGCGATGAAATCGCAGGCAGTCGTTACACCATAGTGTATTGACCCATTGATCTCATCTTACCAATTTCCTCTTTGTATTATTTCCTCTTCGGGTTAATTCGCATAAATATCTCAAGTCTTAGTACTCCCATGAGTAAAAGTCTTGGAACATTTACGTCTTTAACACAATTCAGCTCCCTGATGGAGGGTTTCGTCCTATATCTTCCCCTGGTTGGCTCTTCAAGGAAGCTTACCTCTATCTGGTTAAGATTATGGCTCTTCGCATCCGGCTTTTCAATAACCAGTTGACTTCGCAATCTCGCATACACTACATATAGGGTTTATGGAAGCAAGATCGCACCCTAAGTGGGGTATCTTCGGGTCGAGTGCATCATAATCAGGAGCTGTCAAGAGTGGCACGGTACGCTCCAGATGTCCCGGGAACTCTTGACTCAACCGAGTACCTCGGCGCCAGATCGAGTTTCTGCACTCCTTAGGAGAGCCTTTCTCACCTTAGGCTCTCAATCTAAGATTAGTATCTTAGACTGAAAATTTAAGGTATATCTCCCGGATGGGCATTATCGTTTAATTCTCACCCCAAATCTGCACAACTCAAGTTCCGGGGTCGGTGTAGCCTTCCCTTGAGTCATTCCTTCTAGGTATTTCCAATTATGACGCGCGTTAGGTCTTACTATTTTCCTCTTGCATATGAGCGAACTAGGGTGCACGCCATATTGGATTCCTAGACAATCTGATAATAAATATCATTTTCTGTAGCCTTTTATAAAGGTCTTATTATAAAGATTTCTCTTTGTATTTTCTTATTATGGTTTTACCATATGAATTTAAAGTTTTTCATTTCAATAACCTGTAGTACATAAATGTTGTTATCAAATCATCTGACTCAAAGAAAATCATACACATTCGTTATATGCATTTGTCTTCCTCATTTCTGACTCTTCCGAAATTCGCACGTGTGCGACATACCATACGAATATGTCGCACATGTTTATAATCATTCAACTGGCATTGTGCGAACATCCTTTTGCGTTTCACCTTATGATGTTTTGTCTCCACTTATTTTGTTGCTTTTGTTGATATTCATCTGCATCTTTTATTATCCATTTTTACCACTTCCTTTATTGATTTCTTCTACCACTTTCCTTCCACCATGAACTTTCCATCAATGTTGTTTTCTTTCCTTCCGTTCTTCTTACTCGATTCATTATACTTCCTCAGACATCGACCATTAATCTCTCTGCTCTTTTACTATCTGCTGCATTGCTTTGCCAATTTCTTCGCTTAGACTCCCTTGCTTCGCATCTATCAATATCAATTTCTTGACAACTTTTACTTTCAACTGTGTCCCCCTTATAATTCCAACACCCTTAGGTAAAGAAAACTTGATACACTAATGAAAGGTTGATGCAACAACGTATACTATTGAGCCATGGTCTTCCAATTAAAGCATTGTATGGTGACTCAATATCCACTGCACAGAATATGATTTTTCGGTAAGCTTTGTACAAGAATCCTCATAGTCACCTCCCCTTTTGGTTTGTTCGCAGAGCCGTTAAAACCATAGATCTTGTATGTTGAGGGGATCAATTCATCGTCTCTGCCACTCATTATTTTGTATGTGTGATAAAATAGAATATCCACTGAACTTCCAGTGTCTATAAGAATTCTATTTATCGCCCAGGTGTTTTTCTCATTTTCTTCTTCTTGATCTTCTTCTAATGGTTTCGGGTTAATTCCCAATATTACCACTAACGGGCACTCATGTGAAGCTTTCCTTCTGGGACTTCATCTGCGCTGAACGAAATTTTCTTTGCTTTTGCCAGTCCTTCAAAGATGGTATTTTTGCCAGGTTGAAAATTTCCCTTCCTTCATCATCTCTTGCATATACTCGACTTAAGATATTATCATGAAAATCTTCTATGTTTTTGAATGAATGTATGATCGAGTTACATAATAGATTCTATTCCTTCGCTCCCACCTCAATAACAAATGTGTTCCTATCCATTTCCTTTCCGTATTTATTTCCTTGAGATGGTGGTGGTGGTAAATTTCCTGTTTGATTTAGTAGGAAGTGGTCTAACTTTCCCTGCTCGATCATCCGCAGTATAATCTTCCTCACATTTCTGCAGTTGCTTGTTGTATGACCATGGAATCTGTGATAGACACAAAATCTTTCTTTACTCTTCCCCCTGGTGGTGGCTCTTCGCCTGCATTATGTGGTTCTGGAATATCATCCATTAGGAGAGCAGCTTCCCATACTTTATCCACCGTTAGATCAAATCTTAAGAGAAATCAGATTTGTTAAGTGCTCTAAAGAAACATCAATATACAGAAGAGAAGAAAAGGGGACGCTTCTTGTGATTGCAGTCTATGTAGATGATCTATTTTTGACTGGCAACTCCCTTAAGGTGATCAATGAGTTCAAGAGAGAAATGTCATCAAAGTTTGAGATGTCAGACCTCGAAAAACTCACTTATTACCTTGGCATAGAAGTCCATCAAGGAGTAGATGGGATTCAGATTAAGCAAGAAGCTTATGCAAGGAGAATTCTGAAAGAAGCAGACTTGAAACTTGTAATCCAACTAAGATACCAATGGAGTTTGGACTTAAAGTTTCAAAGGCACAAGAAGAAGCTGAGATTGATCCAACGAGTTATATAAGAAATGTTGGATGCCTAAGATACTTATTACACACAAGACCAGATTTGGCTTTCTCTGTGGGAGTAGCAAGCCGTTATATGCAGAGTCCACGCAAGTCTCATGGTGATGTAATAAAGCAGATATTGAGATATCTAAGAGGCACAATCAGCTGTGGATTGATGTATGGTTGAGGAGGATCAAAAGGAATTGTTGGGTATAGTGACAGCAGTCATAATATTGACTAAGATGATGGAAAAGGTACAACTGGTCATATATTTTATCTAGGTGAAGCACCTATTACATGGTGTTCACAGAAGCAAGACATGTAGCCTCTCATCGTGAAGCTGAGTTTATGGCCGCAACAGAAGTAATTAAACAATCAATATGGCCTCAAGAACTGTTGGGTGAAATCAAAGAAAGAGAACCTGAAAAGTTCTCATCAAGTTTGATAATAAGTCTGCAATTTCACTCACTAAAAATCCAGTGTTTCATGGGAAGACGAAACACATTCACAAAAGGTACCATTTAATACGAGAATGCATCGGAAGGAGGTCATTAATGTTGAACACATACCAGGAACTGAGCAGAAAGCAGATATATTGACAAAGGCATTACTCGGATCAAGTTTGAAGAAATGAGACAACTGATTGGAGTACAAGATATGTCACGGGTAAGGTTGAAGCTTAAGGGGGAGAATGTTGGATTAACTTCAACATAGAAGTCACTAACAAGATGGTTAGGACAAGATTAGGAAATTGATGTAATCCTAAGGAATTAGAAGTCATCTAGTTCTAAGAAAAGGAAAGACATATAATAAGGTAATAGGACTAGGAAAAGGAATTCATAGTTCTATATAAATATGATCACCAAAGTTGGTTGATCATGAGCAAGATTAGAACTTGTGTTTAGTTTTGAGAGATTTTCTAAACATCAATAAAGAGAGTTATTTATATAAGCTAAGTTTCATCTTACAGTTGCCATTACCTACTGTGTTTTGGTATAGGCGAAAAACCAAGCTATCTCATGACCACGATAATACAGGCCGGAGAGAACCGAATCCAAAGAGTGGTATCTGTACAGTATATTGGATTTGAAGATTTAATTTTTTGAGAAAATGATCATGAGGCAGCAACCCCTTATTTTAAAAGGGAGGATCATACGTAGTCTCATTAGAGCTAAATCCATAGGAACTATAGATGTATATTATATTGGATTTGAAGATTTTGTATGATCAGGACTTGGGTTTGAGTTGGACACTTGGTTCCAAATTTTGATTTGGATTAACATTTCCAGTAGCTTTACTGGAATATACGTGGGTAGACTACATACCGTAAAACATTGCACAATTAAAATCTTGGGTAAGCATATTTTCTATGCTTAGTTATTTTGGTGATTGGAAAATGATTGAGAATTTCATGCCAAGTCCAAGAGATTGGATTTGAAGATCTCTTTAGAAATTACTGTTGTGTATATTTGATACTGATCAAACAAGTAATATGCAAATACGATTTATTGGTCGCGTGATAATAGGGGAGCATTGTCATGAATGCTCTATGATTAGAAAACCAATTAGAGATCACCAATATTGATTGTTCAGGAACAATTTTATTTTATGGTACAGATATAATTCTTTCCATCGGAATTATAAAATTTAAAGTCCGAAAGTAATAATTGTTAAGATAATAATTGCACGACATGAGCATAATTCTAGTAATAAGAATTATAGGTTCCAAAATCTGGAAAATGGCATGTCTTAAATGACAGCGAAAGGTGAAATACCGATTGATATGTAACATATTGGAAGATTTGGCGGCCGACCAAATATCCAACGATGGGGTGTTACAATATTACCAACGCATAAATTATGAACATTTTCATTACATTATGTAAAATGTTAAATAGACATTGACTATGTATTTGGGTATAAATTTGTAGATGATTGGACACAAGTACAGGAGTTGCTCATCGTGATAATGTGCTTGTTGAAATAGCAAGAAAGTTACCTTCAAATTTTCTATGCCTCTAGTGTATGCAAGTCTGTAATGGATTTTTGTGAATAACTGTAAATGTTAATTAGGATCATTAGAGAAGTTACAGTTATTTTGTAAAATCAAATAGGAACATTTTTAATAATGTTTTCTGAATTGATTGCATGAGTAGATGCAATTAATGAGGAGGAATGAATTAAAACCTAACTTGTAGAGAACCCATTTTCGGAAGAAGCCATCTCAAACGGTATTGATTAATTGTGAATCATGCTATGATTTATAACGTCTTTAACAAAGACTTATAATGAAAATCGAGACATACAAGTCTTGTGCATTGAACGGTAAGTCAATTACTCAAGGAAGGATAATTGCAGTTGACCATTGAAACGGAGGAAAAATTTGGCAGATACATTTATGAAGATTCTCCCGAAGGAAATGTTTTCAATGAAGTATACAAAAATGGGACAAGGTATGTGAAAGAAGGTTTATCGCCCATAGCAGAAACACAACCTATTTTGAAAAAGATAAACAAAGTTTAATGTGGTACCAACAAGTTATGGATGTGGGTCCAAGAGCATAGCTTACTGGTATCCCATCAACTCCAGTAAGGAGGAAGTCAGGGGTTCAATCCCCGCCGCCGTAAAGGTTTGTGGTAGATTAGTTGTACAGTGGGTTGAGCGGTGTTGGGTCTGGAAGTGGGGCCAGTCCAACAGGCTGGGTTTGGGTAGGGGCCTGGGTCCGGTTTTCGCGTATCAGCAAAAAAAAACAAGTTATGGATGTGATTATGGTGCACTAAGTAAAAACTTCTCATTTATGTTTATTGCAGTGATTCTGCAAGAAAAAAAGGGATGTATGAAAATCCTTAATAAGTCTAACTTTTATCACAAGGAGAGACATACCTATATGAGTTTGGAAATCAGGACGTTTCCCAAGAGAAAAAGACCATTCTCTAAAGAAGACTCATGAATCCAGGATAAGCACAGAGGCGTTAATGTGCTGAGCTACAAAACACAAAATCTCTGAAATCAGTATGTGTGGAGATTCCGTTTTATCACATGGGGTAATTGGTTCCAGACTGGTTTCACCACCACTGAACCCCGATAAGTCTTTGAATTTCTTACACTAAGTGAAGGTTCAAATCCAAAAGATACCTATCATTTATGTATTGATTTCCACGATGATGCTTATTTCCCCACCGAGCTTGAACTACGTTGGCTTGATCCCACTCGGGTACGTAGGCAGTCACCTGAGTGATGCAGCCACTCCAGTTTTGTAAGTTTTACTTTGTCTTATTTTCATGTTTTTTGGTTATTGGAAATAGGGGGAGATTGTTGAATATTTTCAATAATATAGAAAATAAAATGGTTTTCGTTTTTGGTTTGCCACTACGACGGGGAGCATACTGCGCCTAATAGATGCAATGGAGAAAAGGCATATCCAAACCGTGTGATTGTTCACAAGAGACATATTCATTCTCATCAGACACTATTGGTGTCTTTTGAGAATCAAGAGGCATCTACAATAGGCATGAGTCCCCTATAAGTAGTGATGATTTATTTCCATTCAATAATGGAAAAACACAACAAATCTCAGATTTCTTCTCACACTAAGTATCATCAGATTCTAAATAGTATGTGGTCTTGGTTGGGTCAAGGGAGTACAACTCTTGAATCCAACAACGTTGTTAGGATTTCATTGTATCTTGAAAGCAATATTTCGTTGACCGATTGTACTCGCTAATTATTTGGGAATGGTCGAAATAATTGCTGAAAAGAATCGCAAGGCCTTGAAACTCTAGTGATTCAACATTCTTTTGTGTTTTCTGTTTTTTCATCCTCTATTTTGGTCAAGTTTTTTCCAACAATAAAATCAGGATGTTCAAACCCCATAAGTTCAAAACGGAAAGGCGAAGGACCCGGGATGGATCAGATGAGACTAAAGAGGAGCGGTAAGTGGTCAGAAGTTGGCCTTGTCTTTTCCAACTGAGAAGCAAAAGGATATTTTTGCTGAAATTCAGGCGAGATTAAAAAACGATCAATTCTACATAAGATTGCTCAAATTTAGACCAAGTATACTTTGAACCTTTGACTGATACTATTAAACATTCATGGGGTTTGCAGCTGCAAACATTTTACACTCTTCGTCATAAAGTTCTCAACAAAGATTTTAGGAGAGAACAAGAACCAGCTTACATGCAACATTTAAATTTCGCAACTATGATGTTCACGCCAATGGCTAGCTTGAAGAGCCACCCAATTATAAAACCCGGCGCACACGTTGACAAAATAGTTACCTCTAGTTAAAAACTCTAGAGGTAACTATTTTGGTCAGTTCTTAAATTAGTTCTTGGGTCGGCCTAGTGTGAGCCCAATTATATTACTATTAAAACTCTACTCACCAACATGACGTTTCAAGGGTTTCCGTATGACTCGTTCTAAGTCATTGATTTAAACTTCCGACTTATCTCAATTTGGTTCAAAGTCTTCCTCGAGCAACTTTTATCTTAATTATCTCAGCAATTTTTAGGTGATTTATTCTAGGTTAGAATTTTAACTGTTGGTTTTGTTTTGAGAAAGCGAATATTAGCTGCAGTGCTGCACCCCTAACGTTGAGATAGTGGCTGGCATCATGCACAGAGGTTCAACAGAAATTGTTGAGACAGATCGCCCGAAATGCAAAGAGGAGACTGTACCACCTGATGATGTAGTTGATCATCCTCTCGACCGGTATCGCATATATAATATTGTGACTGGATCACTTATATTTGGTTATTACTATGGTAAGTATGATTAGTTAGCTTTTTCAATTTTTTTTTTTTTAAGCTAATAATTGTTTTCTGTTTATATAACAAATGAATGATATTAACTAAGATGTTCAGAAAGACAGATATTTGAATTCGTAGTAGTAATTGATTCTATAATCAGTAAATGGATCCTGATTATAAGCTAAAACTCCTAACAAGGTATTTCTAATTCTTCAGGATTTATCCTCTCGAGATTTTATATCCAAGATGATATCCAGTCGATTAAACAGGTAAGTATGTACTTATATTGATTAATTTTCTGATTTACATTTCCCATACTCATAAAACTAAAATTATAATGATTTCCATACCAATTTTTAAAATTCATAGGAAATCATACGGACAGGTGTACTAGGGGCAGTGATTGGTTCGGCAATTGGGGGTTGGATAAATGACTTTCTAGGTCGAAAATTTGCAATCTTATTTGCCAATGCATTGATATTCGTCAGTGGAGTTCTACTGTCTATTGGTGATTGTTCCTCTGATTGTTGGTTGGCAACTGTTTGGAAGACATATATAGGTTTGGGGGTCGGAATGGCATCAATAACCTCACCTATATACATATTAGAAGTTTCTTCAACTCATCTTCAAGAACACCTTCATACTCGAAATTGTATGCTTTTTGCTGTTGGAAAATTCATCTTCTTTTGTGCTGATACCAAAGTTACTTCTTACATTCAGGTACACTTATAATTGCTAGTAAATCCTATCTCGCAAGATTAACATCTTCGGTTTATTTTATTTTAAAAAATGAATCATTGCAGGAGCTAGAGAAGACTTCGGATTATATGATCGCAGTAGTAGGGTTTCCAGCTCTACTTCAATTTGTGATAATGTTGTCGCTCCCTGATTCACCTATTTGGCTATATAAAAGAGTTAGTATTGAAACATGGAGTTTGTTAATTTCTCATATACTTTTTATTTGTTGTCGATAATAATTTTTTAAAACACAGAACCGGAAAGAGGCCGCAATTAAAGAAGCTTTGAGGAAAATTTACAGTTCTGATGAAGTTGTTGAGAAAGAGCTTGGTGCATTAAGTATGTCAATTAAGAATGAAACAGATTGTCAAGATGAAAAAGACTCTTCTGTTAGGAGTATCTTGCTTAGGATAAGGACAACATGGGCTAATCCTTTAGAACGCACAAAGATTGTTGTTAGCATTGGTGTGCAAGTCGCGGAACAGTTAATGAGTGAAAACATGATAATGTATGTTCTTCCCTGTATCATGAGGATGGGTGGCATCTTTGTATCACCGAACCCTAAATGGGACATCTGGTACATGAAGTTTTCTTTATTAACGTGGTGTGGTCTATATGGTATTCATGGTTCAGGTCTTCCTTACTTTACTATGAAACTTCGGAGGAGGAAAACTTTGCTTGTCAAATCATACCGTATGATGGTGGGTCTTTTTGTGTTAAGCGTCATCTTTATAATATCACCAGATAATACTGAAGGAGTGAGTAAATTGGAGACTGTCACCCATTTTGGTGATAGTGCATGTTCGAGTTATATTTCAGCTCCAGATGCAGATACATGGAACTGTGCGACATGCCTTCGAGCAGGATGTGGGTTTTGCGCTGGTATTGATGACAAACTCATGGTAAGGAAATTGTTTACTCTAATTTTAACTGAAGTAGGACCACAATTCCCACTAACCTAGTTTTGATTGATACTTCATTATTTGTTCAATGTGCAATTGCAAAATAAGCATGGATTTTTTTATTTTTTATTTTGTTACTACTGATGAATGGTTCTTTCCTTCTACGCAGCGTGCACCTGGCGGTGCCTGCTTGACGATAGAACCTAATGGGACATCAGCATCCTGTTTGGCTGAACATCGGATTTGGTTCACACAAGATTCCGTCACAAGGCAATGCGGAATAAGTCTTCCTGGAGCAGCATCTATTGAATTTTTACTAGTCTGTGTTGTTCCCTATACATTTGCGTTGGAATCACATATGTGTTCAAGGATGTACAAGGCAGAAGTTAGAGGCAAACTTGTCGGGACGGTTGCAGCGACTAACTGGATCTTCTTCCTTGCGGTCATTGTATCATCTTATAATAAATAAAGTTGTAGGGTTTCCCTTCTCAATGCTACTCATCAGTTTGATTTCTTTCTCTGTTACTCGGTTGATCAAATGGTCTTATTTGTCGGTACCTGAGATGAAAGGTTCCTTCCAGTCGGAAGATAGTCAGTCAAAAGTCAGTTGAAGAGATACTCTTGGTACAAATATTGTCACCTTTTATGTTTCCTTAGGTTTAATAACTAGCTAGAAGATTTAAGTTAGGGTAGTTTGTCTTTCCGTCGTTTATGTTTCCTTCCTTGGGTTTTCCTTCCAAGACTCACTGTTCTAGCATTGCCGGTGTCATGCGACCAAATTGTGTTGTGTTATTTGACACTTCTTTTATTTGTATCAAATACCGTATGTATCAATTTCAGCCAAAAAACAGCGCACACCATTTCTGAATAGAAATAAAAAACTTCAAATCCAATGCACTGGTACGAGTTGGCTCTCTTTGAGCACTATACTAAACAATTATCGATGAATTCTCCACTTCGTGACACTGCTCATGTAACGAAGTACTGCTGATTCTGAGAACTTAACACGCATCATTTGATATGAATCAAATAGATCATACCACTACTCCTCTATGTGTGGTTCAAGTAGATACTCGTTGTTCCTCCCCACAAAATTTCTAGAATTAATAGGAATCTTCAAATCCAAATTAGTTATGGATTTAGCTAAATTAGAGCGCACATTTCCACTAGACGAAATTACACAAGTATCGGTCAAATACGAAAACGCTGCTGGTACTATCACTTATCACAAGGAAGAAGTCAGCATGCATCAAACATTCCTAATTATCACAGGTCACAGGAAAATCAACATGCGTGTGTCTACAGGTGATAATGAGGCTTGATCATATAACCTTAAAACTAGTCGGATCACAAAATGAAAGCATCCTGTACTCGATTCCTTCAAAATGCAAACAAGTAACATACACAGATAACTAGACATTGTTTCCATAGAATTAAGATCAATAGAAGAGTACAGCAAAATAAAGGTAAATGCGCCTAGGCATACTTTCCCCACACTCCATGTTAGCACATAACTCCCAAGAATTGTAGTTGTAAGATTTCTTACAACTACACTTCACTTAATCTGGTTATCTCTCTGTGTAATCATCGTGGACAATTGTTTTATTGAATAAATATTCAAATCACTTACAAGATGAATGGAAATCTATAACAACACTTCTTGTAACCTAAATTTATTCTCTCTCTCTTTTTATCTCTCTTACAAGACTTGTCCTAGAATCCTCACATAAAAGATGACTCTCTCCTTTATATAGGATTTTACATAGTGGATGACAGCTAAGAATCCCTTTATTTTCGGGATCACTGTGCGACATATTCGCTCATATACAATCGCTCATCTTCGCATAACTTACTTCTTCGCATAATTCTTCACACTTTACCCGTGACTTTGTTGACATCATCTGATGTGTCATTTCAATTTGTTGTGTGCGATTCTCCTCGCATATTGTATTCTTCACTTCGCTTATTTATTAACTTGTGCGATATTTAACTCCTACATTTGCCTCTTCTCGTGTCGCTGATTCTTAAAAATGAGCGATATGAGAAATTCTTCTTTTTAAGATCGCACATGCTTATCTTTTTACTTTCCCGACAGTTATCCGGATTTCAAGTCCTTCTTGTGTACGCGTGTCCTTTTAACCACTCATTTCTTGACACATCTCTTTTAACCACAAGTTTTTATCCGTTCATTTCTTCGCAATAATGAGAGTAAATTTCGAAAAACGGGTCGCTCTTTCCTATATATATTCTCTTTCTCATACAACATTTTTCTTTTATTCTTCTTTTTATCTTCTTCATTCTCTCTCACCTTCTGTGCAAATTCCCATTCTCTAATGGCTCCTGCTGGTAAAAATATGGAGATCGAATTTAACAGAATGAAAACCGACTTTAATCAAAGAGGTTATGAACTCTCCCTGCCTCCTTATAACTTCGCATCCAAACTTAACCTTGAACTAATTAGATCTGAGGAGTGGAGTAACCAAAAAATCATTGTTTCGTTAGGTCAACTTCAGTCTAAGCCAATCCCTTTATATAACCCTGATATTCCTTTGTTTTATAGAATTCTTGCTGATGAAAGATTCGCACGAGGAATATTTTAACTGAGTGGTGATGCTATTAGGATATCCTTAGCGTATGCTCGTCGCGCAGCTGGTCTTGGAAATTCTTATCCCGAGGAAGTGCGAAAAGAAGGTCATCGTGACAAAGTCATAGATTCTGCTAAGTACACTCTTGATAATTTCTTTAAGAATTATTATATCGCTATCATGAAAAGTAATGTGACTAAATGGGCTGTTCGCGTAAGGAGAGCAGATGATATTTCCGAAGATGATAAAATAATGCGAGATGTAGATTGGAATTCAAACTCTAATCGTGTTGCTCGCAGATCTAATGATTCTAGTTGGCATAATTGTCCTGTTATCCTGCAAGAATCCTTTGTTTCTGGTAGAGCTGCGGATGGTTCGGATAATCCTCTTCCCGAAGATTTTCCCCCTATCAACCTTGGGAATTTAAATTACTCGAGAACGAGGAAAAGAAAGTAACGGTATGTGACTCTCTTAAACCAATTTGTAAATCTTTGTAACTTTCTTATATTTTATTTCTTCTCTTTCGCAGGATGACTCAAAGGTCAATACTTCTCCCAAGGTATGAACTTCGCAGAATAAATAAGTAAGAAACACACTTCTCATGTTAACAATATTGTTTCCTCTGTTACTTGTATTGATTATTCTCACAGGTTAATCCGTTGAGCGACAAAACTTTAGGCAAAAGCAAGAGAATCTCTAAGAAACCTGCTTCAAAGAATTTACCCCAGAAAACCTCATTGAAAGAGGATGTCTCTAGAAAGCGTGCGAGATATGATTCTTCTTCAAGCTCTGAATCTTCGGAGAGAAATACCTTAGCTTCTGAAGAAGAAGTTTCTATTGACTCGTATCGTCAAAAGCTGTCTGATCTTTTTTCTGGAGATTCCCTTGCTACTCTTGATGATGATGAAACTGAACGTGCCTTCCAAATGATCTCAAAGATCTGTACTATTCCTGACTTGGGGGATCGATCTCTTCGCGGAGTTGCCTCTGCGATAAATCCAGATTTTCAATTTCAATAAATTGCTTGGTCACACTCTACAACATTTATCTTTGATTTTTTCCTTATTTGCAACATCCACTTATGATATTTTTATCTTTACAGGGTGCCCTCATATCTTATGCAATTGCTTTAGACAATGATAGGAAACTTCACAAGTTACAAGCTGAGAATGCCAAACTGAAACATGAGACATATACTCTTTCAGATGCGAATGTGATCCTTGCGAACGAGAATACCAAACTTAAAAATGAGAATTCTAATTATCAATTGGTCCTTCAAACTCGAGAAAGAAACAAGGAACTCATTGGTATGTAATTCAGACTTTCTCACTCTTTTTCCTTCATTCAATCATTCGCACTTCTTACTTGATTTTCTTCGCAGACCTGTATAACCTTTCACATGAAGCGGCTAATCTTCCTGATGCTGAAACTCTTTTAGAACATCTCAATTCCTCTTTAAGTAATTTCCCCAATCGAGGATTTGAAAACCTTATATTAGAAGAATTAATATTAAAATATACTACTCTTAGAGAACGCCATAAAAATGCATTATCCGCTGCAAACAATTTTGAACGACGCTTTTATCAGGAGAAAGAAGCAATTCAAATATTGGAGTCAAAGAAAAACAATCTTATTACTGAAAAAGATGAAATTGCTCTTAGGGGTGCGAAAGCATTAGAAAAATTTCAAGAATCCCTTATTCAGATTAAGATAGAGCGTGATTCAGCTTGTCGTGTGAGAGATATTCTTGTTGAGGAAAGAAACTTAGTTCGACTCAACTCCTTATAGAAAGTGAATTTGAGCTCAATTGGGCTGCTAGAGTTCTGAACGATGCTAGAAATAATTTAGGTGTAAATGTTAGTCTTCATACTGAGCATTCTACATTGGTCGTGGACATTATTTCCAATTATGAAGGTCATCTGTTGTTCTGTGATCTTCATTTTTATATATCATTTTTTTTTTGTTTTTATATCCCTTAACTTTTTTTTTTACTTCGCAGAGAAAGAGAAGGAACAACAAAAGCGAATTTCAGAACTAGAAACTCGCTTAGCTTCTAAAGAAGAAGAATCGTTTGCTCGTAATTCAAAGTATCAGCAACTGAAGCAGAATTGGTTTAATTTAGTCCAGAACAACAGCAACGATGCTAATCGTTCTCGTGAGGCTCCTGTTAAGCGATTTTGTGTCGATAATGGTATTCCTTTGTCGAAGTACCATTTCCCAGCTATCCAAGTTACTGATGAAGAGGAAGATTCTGAAGAAGAAGTCAGTGATTCTGAGTCTGAGCGAAATTAGAAAGATGAAAATTGATTGCTTCTTCTTGTTGTAGTATACTTGTAAATTCTTGTAAACTCAGCTTTCATCTTTTTAATATGATTCTTATTTTCTTCGCTTCGTATTTGTGACTTCTTCATATGAAAGTAGGATTATCAAAATGTGGCAAATAACATTTCTTTTGCATTCCCATTCTTGCCTCTTGTTATTTGTTGTATCTTTGATTATACCAAGATAATTGCTATCCTTTATCCAAATATTCTCTTGGTGCGAGCATATGGGAAACTTTTAGAATTAACTTTATGTATTATTCGTGAGGTCTTATTTGTTCCTTCCTATGTAAAGGTCTTATGTTGCCTCTTTTATGTGCGATGAAATCGCAGGCAGTCGTTACACCATAGTGTATTGACCCATTGATCTCATCTTACCAATTTCTCTTTGTATTATTTCCTCTTCGGGTTAATTCGCATAAATATCTCAAGTCTTAGTACTCCCATGAGTAAAAGTCTTGGAACATTTACGTCTTTTAACACAATTCAGCTCCCTGATGGAGGGTTTCGTCCTTATCTTCCCCCTGGTTGGCTCTTCAAGGAAGCTTACCTCTATCTGGTTAAGATTATGGCTCTTCGCATCCGGCTTTTCAATAACCAGTTGACTTCGCAATCTCGCATACACTACATATAGGGTTTATGGAAGCAAGATCGCACCCTAAGTGGGGTATCTTCGGGTCGAGTGCATCATAATCAGGAGCTGTCAAGAGTGGCACGGTACGCTCCAGATGTCCCGGGAACTCTTGACTCAACCGAGTACCTCGGCGCCCTGATCGAGTTTCTGCACTCCTTAGGAGAGCCTTTCTCACCTTAGGCTCTCAATCTAAGATTAGTATCTTAGACTGAAAATTTAAGGTATATCTCCCGGATGGGCATTATCGTTTAATTCTCACCCCAAATCTGCACAACTCAAGTTCCGGGGTCGGTGTAGCCTTCCCTTGAGTCATTCCTTCTAGGTATTTCCAATTATGACGCGCGTTAGGTCTTACTATTTTTCCTCTTGCATATGAGCGAACTAGGGTGCACGCCATATTTGGATTCCTAGACAATCTGATAATAAATATCATTTTCTGTAGCCTTTTATAAAGGTCTTATTATAAAGATTTCTCTTTGTATTTTCTTATTATGGTTTTACCATATGAATTTAAAGTTTTTCATTTCAATAACCTGTAGTACATAAATGTTGTTATCAAATCATCTGACTCAAAGAAAATCATACACATTCGTTATATGCATTTGTCTTCCTCATTTCTGACTCTTCCGAAATTCGCACGTGTGCGACATACCATACGAATATGTCGCACATGTTTATAATCATTCAACTGGCATTGTGCGAACATCCTTTTGCGTTTCACCTTATGATGTTTTGTCTCCACTTATTTTGTTGCTTTTGTTGATATTCATCTGCATCTTTTATTATCCATTTTTACCACTTCCTTTATTGATTTCTTCTACCACTTTCCTTCCACCATGAACTTTCCATCAAATGTTGTTTTCTTTCCTTCCGTTACTCGATTTCATTATACTTCCTCAGACATCGACCATTAATCTCTCTGCTCTTTTACTATCTGCTGCATTGCTTTGCCAATTTCTTCGCTTAGACTCCCTTGCTTCGCATCTATCAATATCAATTTCTTGACAACTTTTACTTTCAACTGTGTCCCCTCTTATAATTCCAACACCCTTAGGTAAAGAAAACTTGATACACTAATGAAAGGTTGATGCAACAACTAGTATACTATTGAGCCATGGTCTTCCAATTAAAGCATTGTATGGTGACTCAATATCCACTGCACAGAATATGATTTCTGTCGGTAAGCTTTGTACAAGAATCCTCATAGTCACCTCCCCTTTTGGTTTGTTCGCAGAGCCGTTAAAACCATAGATCTTGTATGTTGAGGGGATCAATTCATCGTCTCTGCCACTCATTATTTTGTATGTGTGATAAAATAGAATATCCACTGAACTTCCAGTGTCTATAAGAATTCTATTTATCGCCCAGGTGTTTTTCTCATTTTCTTCTTGATCTTCTTCTAATGGTTTCGGGTTAATTCCCAATATTACCACTAACGGGCACTCATGTGAAGCTTTTCCTTCTGGGACTTCATCTGCGCTGAACGAAATTTTCTGCTTTTGCCAGTCCTTCAAAGATGGTATTTTTGCCAGGTTGAAAATTTCCCTTCCTTCATCATCTCTTGCATATACTCGACTTAAGATATTATCATGAAAATCTTCTATGTTTTTGAATGAATGTATGATCGAGTTACATAATAGATTCTATTCCTTCGCTCCCACCTCAATAACAAATGTGTTCCTATCCATTTCCTTTCCGTATTTATTTCCTTGAGATGGTGGTGGTGGTAAATTTCCTGTTTGATTTAGTAGGAAGTGGTCTAACTTTCCCTGCTCGATCATCCGCAGTATAATCTTCCTCACATTTCTGCAGTTGCTTGTTGTATGACCATGGAATCTGTGATAGACACAAAATTCTTTACTCTTCCTCCCTGGTGGTGGCTCTTCGCCTGCATTATGTGGTTCTGGAATATCATCCATTAGGAGAGCAGCTTCCCATACTTTATCCACCGTTAGATCAAATCTTAAGAGAAATCAGATTTGTTAAGTGCTCTAAAGAAACATCAATATACAGAGGAGAATAAAATGGAACGCTTCTTGTGATTGCAGTCTATGTAGATGATCTATTTTTGACTGGCAACTCCCTTAAGGTGATCAATGAGTTCAAGAGAGAAATGTCATCAAAGTTTGAGATGTCAGACCTCGAAAAACTCACTTATTACCTTGGCATAGAAGTCCATCAAGGAGTAGATGGGATTCAGATTAAGCAAGAAGCTTATGCAAGGAGAATTCTGAAAGAAGCATGACTTGAAACTTTTAATCCAACTAAGATACTAATGGAGTTTGGACTTAAAGTTTCAAAGGCACAAGAAGAAGCTGAGATTGATCCAACGAGTTACAGAAGAAATGTTAGATTCCTAAGATACTTATTACACACAAGACCAGATTTGGCTTTCTCTGTGGGAGTAGCAAGCCGTTATATGCAGAGTCCACGCAAGTCTCATGGTGATGTAATAAAGCAGATATTGAGATATCTAAGAGGAACAATCAGCTGTGGATTGAAGTATGGTTGAGGAGGATCAAAAGGAATTGTTGGGTATAGTGACAACAGTCATAATATTGACTAAGATGATGGAAAAGGTACAACTGGTCATATATTTTATCTAGGTGAAGCACCTATTACATGGTGTTCACAGAAGCAAGACACTGTAGCCCTCTCATCCCGTGAAGCTGAGTTTATGGCCGCAACAGAAGTAGTTAAACAATCAATATGGCCTCAAGAACTGTTGGGTGAAATCAAAGAAAGAGAACCTGAAAAGTTCTCATCAAGTTTGATAATAAGTCTGCAATTGCACTCACTAAAAATCCAGTGTTTCATGGGAAGACGAAACACATTCACAAAAGGTACCATTTAATACGAGAATGCATCGAGAAGGAGGTCATTAATGTTGAACACATACCAGGAACTGAGCAGAAAGCAGATATATTGACAAAGGAATTAGCTCGGATCAAGTTTGAAGAAATGATACAACTGATTGGAGTACAAGATATGTCACGGGTAAGGTTGAAGCTTAAGGGGGAGAATGTTGGATTAACTTCAACATAGAAGTCACTAACAAGCTGGTTAGGACAAGATTAGGAAATTGATGTAATCCTAAGGGAATTAGAAGTCATCTAGTTCTAAGAAAAGGAAAGACATGTAATAAGGTAATAGGACTAGGAAAAGGAATTCATAGTTCTATATAAATATGATCACCAAAGTTGTGGTTGATCATCTGAGCAAGATTAGAACTTGTGTTTAGTTTTGAGAGATTTTCTAAACATCAATAAAGAGAGTTGTCTTTATATAAGTTAAGTTTCATCTTGCAGTTGCCATTACCTACTGTGTTTTGGTATAGGCGAAAAACCAAGCTATCTCATGACCACGATAATACAGGCCGGAGAGAACCGAATCCAAAGAGTGGTATCTGTACAGTATATTGGATTTGAAGATTTAATTTGTTGAGAAAATGATCATGAGGCAGCAACCCCTTATTTTAAAAGGGAGGATCATACGTAGTCTCATTAGAGCTAAATCCATAGGAACTATAGATGTATATTATATTGGATTTGAAGATTTTGTATGATCAGGACTTGGGTTTGAGTTGGACAATTGGTTCCAAATTTTGATTTGGATTAACATTTCCAGTAGCTTTACTGGAATATACGTGGGTAGACTACATACCGTAAAACATTGCACAATTAAAATCTTGGGTAAGCATATTTTCTATGCTTAGTTATTTTTGGTGATTGGAAAATGATTGAGAATTTCATGCCAAGTCCAAGAGATTGGATTTGAAGATCTCTTTAGAAATTACTGTTGTGTATATTTGATACTGATCAAACAAGTAATATGCAAATACGATTTATTGGTCGCGTGATAATAGAGGAGCATTGTCATGAATGCTCTATGATTAGAAAACCAATTAAAGATCATCAATATTGATTGTTCAGGCAACAATTTTATTTTATGGTACAAATATAATTCTTTCCATCGGAATTATAAAATTTAAAGTCCGAAAGTAATAATTGTTAAGATAATAATTGCACGACATGAGCATAATTCTAGTAATAAGAATTATAGGTTCCAAAATCTGGAAAATGGCATGTCTTAAATGACAGCGAAAGGTGAAATACCGATTGACATGTAACATATTGGAAGATTTGGCGGCCGACCAAATATCCAACGATGGGGTGTTACAATATTACCAACGCATAAATTATGAACATTTTCATTACATTATGTAAAATGTTAAATAGACATTGACTATGTATTTGGGTATAAATTTGTAGATGATTGGACACAAGTACAGGAGTTGCTCATCGTGATAATGTGCTTGTTGAAATAGCAAGAAAGTTACCTTCAAATTTTCTATGCCTCTAGTGTATGCAAGTCTGTAATGGATTTTTGTGAATAACTGTAAATGTTAATTAGGATCATTAGAGAAGTTACAGTTATTTTGTAAAATCAAATAGGAACATTTTTAATAATGTTTTCTGAATTGATTGCATGAGTAGATGCAATTAATGAGGAGGAATGAATTAAAACCTAACTTGTAGAGAACCCATTTTCGGAAGAAGCCATCTCAAACGGTATTGATTAATTGTGAATCAGGCTATGATTTATAACGTCTTTAACAAAGACTTATAATGAAAATTCGAGACGCACAAGTCTTGTGCATTGAACGGTAAGTCAATTACTCAAGGAAGGAGTAATTGCAGTTGACCATTGAAACGGAGGAAAAATTTGGCAGATACATTTATGAAGATTCTCCTGAAGGAAATGTTTTCAATGAAGTATACAAAAATGGGACTAAGGTATGTGAAAGAAGGTTTATCGCCCATAGCAGAAACACAACCTCTGTTTTGAAAAAGATAAACAAAGTTTAATGTGGTACCAACAAGTTATGGATGTGGGTCCAAGAGCATAGCTTACTGGTATCCCATCAACTCCAGTAAGGAGGAAGTCAGGGGTTCAATCCCCGCCGCCGTAAAGGTTTGTGGTAGATTAGTTGTACAGTGGGTTGAGCGGTGTTGGGTCTGGAAGTGGGGCCAGTCCAACAGGCTGGGTTTGGGTAGGGGCCTGGGTCCGGTTTTCGCGTATCAGCAAAAAAAAACAAGTTATGGATGTGATTATGGTGCACTAAGTAAAAACTTCTCATTTATGTTTATTGCAGTGATTCTGCAAGAAAAAAAGGGATGTATGAAAATCCTTAATAAGTCTAACTTTTATCACAAGGAGAGACATACCTATATGAGTTTGGAAATCAGGACGTTTCCCAAGAGAAAAAGACCATTCTCTAAAGAAGACTCATGAATCCAGGATAAGCACAGAGGCGTTAATGTGCTGAGCTACAAAACACAAAATCTCTGAAATCAGTATGTGTGGAGATTCCGTTTTATCACATGGGGTAATTGGTTCCAGACTGGTTTCACCACCACTGAACCCCGATAAGTCTTTGAATTTCTTACACTAAGTGAAGGTTCAAATCCAAAAGATACCTATCATTTATGTATTGATTTCCACGATGATGCTTATTTCCCCACCGAGCTTGAACTACGTTGGCTTGATCCCACTCGGGTACGTAGGCAGTCACCTGAGTGATGCAGCCACTCCAGTTTTGTAAGTTTTACTTTGTCTTATTTTCATGTTTTTTGGTTATTGGAAATAGGGGGAGATTGTTGAATATTTTCAATAATATAGAAAATAAAATGGTTTTCGTTTTTGGTTTGCCACTACGACGGGGAGCATACTGCGCCTAATAGATGCAATGGAGAAAAGGCATATCCAAACGTGTGATTGTTCACAAGAGACATATTCATTCTCATCAGACACTATTGGTGTCTTTTGAGAATCAAGAGGCATCTACAATAGGCATGAGTCCCCTATAAGTAGTGATGATTTATTTCCATTCAATAATGGAAAAACACAACAAATCTCAGATTTCTTCTCACACTAAGTATCATCAGATTCTAAATAGTATGTGGTCTTGGTTGGGTCAAGGGAGTACAACTCTTGAATCCAACAACGTTGTTAGGATTTCATTGTATCTTGAAAGCAATATTTCGTTGACCGATTGTACTCGCTAATTATTTGGGAATGGTCGAAATAATTGCTGAAAAGAATCGCAAGGCCTTGAAACTCTAGTGATTCAACATTCTTTTGTGTTTTCTGTTTTTTCATCCTCTATTTTGGTCAAGTTTTTTCCAACAATAAAATCAGGATGTTCAAACCCCATAAGTTCAAAACGGAAAGGCGAAGGACCCGGGATGGATCAGATGAGACTAAAGAGGAGCGGTAAGTGGTCAGAAGTTGGCCTTGTCTTTTCCAACTGAGAAGCAAAAGGATATTTTTGCTGAAATTCAGGCGAGATTAAAAAACGATCAATTCTACATAAGATTGCTCAAATTTAGACCAAGTATACTTTGAACCTTTGACTGATACTATTAAACATTCATGGGGTTTGCAGCTGCAAACATTTTACACTCTTCGTCATAAAGTTCTCAACAAAGATTTTAGGAGAGAACAAGAACCAGCTTACATGCAACATTTAAATTTCGCAACTATGATGTTCACGCCAATGGCTAGCTTGAAGAGCCACCCAATTATAAAACCCGGCGCACACGTTGACAAAATAGTTACCTCTAGTTAAAAACTCTAGAGGTAACTATTTTGGTCAGTTCTTAAATTAGTTCTTGGGTCGGCCTAGTGTGAGCCCAATTATATTACTATTAAAACTCTACTCACCAACATGACGTTTCAAGGGTTTCCGTATGACTCGTTCTAAGTCATTGATTTAAACTTCCGACTTATCTCAATTTGGTTCAAAGTCTTCCTCGAGCAACTTTTATCTTAATTATCTCAGCAATTTTTAGGTGATTTATTCTAGGTTAGAATTTTAACTGTTGGTTTTGTTTTGAGAAAGCGAATATTAGCTGCAGTGCTGCACCCCTAACGTTGAGATAGTGGCTGGCATCATGCACAGAGGTTCAACAGAAATTGTTGAGACAGATCGCCCGAAATGCAAAGAGGAGACTGTACCACCTGATGATGTAGTTGATCATCCTCTCGACCGGTATCGCATATATAATATTGTGACTGGATCACTTATATTTGGTTATTACTATGGTAAGTATGATTAGTTAGCTTTTTCAATTTTTTTTTTTTTAAGCTAATAATTGTTTTCTGTTTATATAACAAATGAATGATATTAACTAAGATGTTCAGAAAGACAGATATTTGAATTCGTAGTAGTAATTGATTCTATAATCAGTAAATGGATCCTGATTATAAGCTAAAACTCCTAACAAGGTATTTCTAATTCTTCAGGATTTATCCTCTCGAGATTTTATATCCAAGATGATATCCAGTCGATTAAACAGGTAAGTATGTACTTATATTGATTAATTTTCTGATTTACATTTCCCATACTCATAAAACTAAAATTATAATGATTTCCATACCAATTTTTAAAATTCATAGGAAATCATACGGACAGGTGTACTAGGGGCAGTGATTGGTTCGGCAATTGGGGGTTGGATAAATGACTTTCTAGGTCGAAAATTTGCAATCTTATTTGCCAATGCATTGATATTCGTCAGTGGAGTTCTACTGTCTATTGGTGATTGTTCCTCTGATTGTTGGTTGGCAACTGTTTGGAAGACATATATAGGTTTGGGGGTCGGAATGGCATCAATAACCTCACCTATATACATATTAGAAGTTTCTTCAACTCATCTTCAAGAACACCTTCATACTCGAAATTGTATGCTTTTTGCTGTTGGAAAATTCATCTTCTTTTGTGCTGATACCAAAGTTACTTCTTACATTCAGGTACACTTATAATTGCTAGTAAATCCTATCTCGCAAGATTAACATCTTCGGTTTATTTTATTTTAAAAAATGAATCATTGCAGGAGCTAGAGAAGACTTCGGATTATATGATCGCAGTAGTAGGGTTTCCAGCTCTACTTCAATTTGTGATAATGTTGTCGCTCCCTGATTCACCTATTTGGCTATATAAAAGAGTTAGTATTGAAACATGGAGTTTGTTAATTTCTCATATACTTTTTATTTGTTGTCGATAATAATTTTTTAAAACACAGAACCGGAAAGAGGCCGCAATTAAAGAAGCTTTGAGGAAAATTTACAGTTCTGATGAAGTTGTTGAGAAAGAGCTTGGTGCATTAAGTATGTCAATTAAGAATGAAACAGATTGTCAAGATGAAAAAGACTCTTCTGTTAGGAGTATCTTGCTTAGGATAAGGACAACATGGGCTAATCCTTTAGAACGCACAAAGATTGTTGTTAGCATTGGTGTGCAAGTCGCGGAACAGTTAATGAGTGAAAACATGATAATGTATGTTCTTCCCTGTATCATGAGGATGGGTGGCATCTTTGTATCACCGAACCCTAAATGGGACATCTGGTACATGAAGTTTTCTTTATTAACGTGGTGTGGTCTATATGGTATTCATGGTTCAGGTCTTCCTTACTTTACTATGAAACTTCGGAGGAGGAAAACTTTGCTTGTCAAATCATACCGTATGATGGTGGGTCTTTTTGTGTTAAGCGTCATCTTTATAATATCACCAGATAATACTGAAGGAGTGAGTAAATTGGAGACTGTCACCCATTTTGGTGATAGTGCATGTTCGAGTTATATTTCAGCTCCAGATGCAGATACATGGAACTGTGCGACATGCCTTCGAGCAGGATGTGGGTTTTGCGCTGGTATTGATGACAAACTCATGGTAAGGAAATTGTTTACTCTAATTTTAACTGAAGTAGGACCACAATTCCCACTAACCTAGTTTTGATTGATACTTCATTATTTGTTCAATGTGCAATTGCAAAATAAGCATGGATTTTTTTATTTTTTATTTTGTTACTACTGATGAATGGTTCTTTCCTTCTACGCAGCGTGCACCTGGCGGTGCCTGCTTGACGATAGAACCTAATGGGACATCAGCATCCTGTTTGGCTGAACATCGGATTTGGTTCACACAAGATTCCGTCACAAGGCAATGCGGAATAAGTCTTCCTGGAGCAGCATCTATTGAATTTTTACTAGTCTGTGTTGTTCCCTATACATTTGCGTTGGAATCACATATGTGTTCAAGGATGTACAAGGCAGAAGTTAGAGGCAAACTTGTCGGGACGGTTGCAGCGACTAACTGGATCTTCTTCCTTGCGGTCATTGTATCATCTTATATAATAAATAAAGTTGTAGGGTTTCCCTTCTCAATGCTACTCATCAGTTTGATTTCTTTCTCTGTTACTCGGTTGATCAAATGGTCTTATTTGTCGGTACCTGAGATGAAAGGTTCCTTCCAGTCGGAAGATAGTCAGTCAAAAGTCAGTTGAAGAGATACTCTTGGTACAAATATTGTCACCTTTTATGTTTCCTTAGGTTTAATAACTAGCTAGAAGATTTAAGTTAGGGTAGTTTGTCTTTCCGTCGTTTATGTTTCCTTCCTTGGGTTTTCCTTCCAAGACTCACTGTTCTAGCATTGCCGGTGTCATGCGACCAAATTGTGTTGTGTTATTTGGCACTTCTTTTATTTGTATCAAATACCGTATGTATCAATTTCAGCAAAAAAACAGCGCACACCATTTCTGAATAGAAATAAAAAACTTCAAACCCAATGCACTGGTACGAGTTGGCTCTCTTTGAGCACTATACTAAACAATTATCGATGAATTCTCCACTTCGTGACACTGCTCATGTAACGAAGTACTGCTGATTCTAAGAACTTAACACGCATCATTTGATATGAATCAAATAGATCATACCACTACTCCTCTATGTGTGGTTCAAGTAGATACTCGCTTGTTCCTCCCCTCAAAATTTCTAGAATTAATAGGAATCTTCAAATCCAAATTAGTTATGGATTTAGCTAAATTAGAGCGCACATTTCCACTAGACGAAATTACACAAGTATCGGTCAAATACGAAAACGCTGCTGGTACTATCACTTATCACAAGGAAGAAGTCAGCATGCATCAAACATTCCTAATTATCACAGGTCACAGGAAAATCAACATGCGTGTGTCTACAGGTGATAATGAGGCTTGATCATATAACCTTAAAACTAGTCGGATCACAAAATGAAAGCATCCTGTACTCGATTCCTTCAAAATGCAAACAAGTAACATACACAGATAACTAGACATTGTTTCCATAGAATTAAGATCAATAGAAGAGTACAGCAAAATAAAGGTAAATGCGCCTAGGCATACTTTCCCCACACTCCATGTTAGCACATAACTCCCAAGAATTGTAGTTGTAAGATTTCTTACAACTACACTTCACTTAATCTGGTTATCTCTCTGTGTAATCATCGTGGACAATTGTTTTATTGAATAAATATTCAAATCACTTACAAGATGAATGGAAATCTATAACAACACTTCTTGTAACCTAAATTTATTCTCTCTTACAAGACTTGTCCTAGAATCCTCACATAAAAAATGACTCTCTCCTTTATATAGGATTTTACATAGTGGATGACAGCTAAGAATCCCTTTATTTTCGGGATCACTGTGCGACATATTCGCTCATATACAATCGCTCATCTTCGCATAACTTAGTTCTTCGCATAATTTTTCACACTTTACCCGTGACTTTGTTAACATCTCTGATGTGTCATCTCAATTTGCTGTGTGCGATTCTCCTCGCATATTATATTCTTCACTTCGCTTATTTATTAACTTGTGCGATATTTAACTCCTACATTTGCCTCTTCTCGTGTCGCTGATTCTTCAAAATGAGCGATATGAGAAATTCTTCTTTTTAAGATCACACATGCTTATCTTTTTACTTTGCCGACAGTTATCCGGATTTCAAGTCCTTCTTGTGTACGCGTGTCCTTTTAACCACTCATTTCTTGACACATCTCTTTTAACCCCAAGTTTTTATCCGTTCATTTCTTCGCATTAATGAGAGTAAATTTCGAAAAACGGGTCGCTCTTTCCTATATATATTCTCTTTCTCATACAACATTTTTCTTTTATTTTCTTTTTTCTTCTTTCATTCTCTCTCACCTTCTGTGCAAATTATATTCATTCCATTCTCTAATGGCTCCTGCTGGTAAAAAGATGGAGATCGAATTTAACAGAATGAAAACCGACTTTAATCAAAGAGGTTATGAACTCTCCCTGCCTCCTTGTAACTTCGCATCCAAACTTAACCTTGAACTAATTAGATCTGAGGAGTGGAGTAACCAAAAAATCATTGTTTCGTTAGGTCAACTTCAGTCTATGCCAATCCCTTTATATAACCCTGATATTCCTTTGTTTTATAGAATTCTTGCTGATGAAAGATTCGCACGAGGAATATTTCAACTGAGTGGTGATGCTATTAGGATCCCTTAGAGTATGCTCGTCGCGCAGCTGGTCTTGGAAATTCTTATCCCGAGGAAGTGCGAAAAGAAGGTCATCGTGAAAAGTCATAGATTCTGCTAAGTACACTCTTGATAATTTCTTTAAGAATTATTATATCGCTATCATGAAAAGTAATGTGACTAAATGGGTTGTTCGCGTAAGGAGAGCAGATGTATTGCCGAAGATGATAAAATAATGCGAGATGTAGATTGGAATTCAAACACTAATCGTGTTGCTCGCAATCTAATGATTCTAGTTGCATAATTGTCCTGTTATCCTGCAAGAATCCTTTGTTTCTGGTAGAGCTGCGGATGGTTCGGATAATCCTCTTCCCGAAGATTTTCCCCCTATCAACCTTGGGAATTTAAATTACTCGAGAACGAGGAAAAGAAAGTAACGGTATGTGACTCTCTTAAACCAATTTGTAAATCTTTGTAACTTTCTTATATTTTATTTCTTCTCTTTCGCAGGATGACTCAAAGGTCAATACTTCGCTCAAGGTATGAACTTCGCAGAATAAATAAGTAAGAAACACACTTCTCATGTTAACAATATTGTTTCCTCTGTTACTTGTATTGATTATTCTCACAGGTTAATCCGTTGAGCGACAAAACTTTAGGCAAAAGCAAGAGAATCCTAAGAAACCTGCTTCAAAGAATTTACCCCAGAAAACCTCATTGAAAGAGGATGTCTCTAGGAAGCGTGCGAGATATGATTCTTCTTCAAGCTCTGAATCTTCGGAGAGAAATACCTTAGCTTCTGAAGAAGAAGTTTCTATTGACTCGTATCGTCAAATGCTGTCTGATCTTTTTTCTGGGGATGGCCTTGCTACTCTTGATAATGATGAAACTGAACGTGCCTTCCAAATGATCTCAAAGATCTGTACTATTCCTGACTTGGGGGATCGATCTCTTCGCGGAGTTGCCTCTGCAATAAATCCAGATTTTCAATTTTCAATGAATTGCTTGGTCACACTCTACAACATTTATCTTTGATTTTTTCCTTATTTGCAACATCCACTTATGATATTTTTATCTTTACAGGGTGCCCTCATATCTTATGCAATTGCTTTAGACAATTATAGGAAACTTCACAAGTTACAAGCTGAGAATGCCAAACTGAAACATGAGACATCTACTCTTTCAGATGCGAATGTGATCCTTGCGAACGAGAATACCAAACTTATAAATGAGAATTCTAATTATCAATTGGTCCTTCAAACTCGAGAAAGAAACAAGGAACTCATTGGTATGTAATTCAGACTTTCTCACTCTTTTTCCTTCATTCAATCATTCGCACTTCTTACTTGATTGTCTTCGCAGACCTGTATAACCTTTCAAATGAAGCGGCTAATCTTCCTGATGCTGAAACTCTTTTAGAACATCTCAATTCCTCTTTAAGTAATTTCCCCACTCGAGGATTTGAAAACCTTATATTAAAAGAATTAAGATTACAATATACTACTCTTAGAGAACGCCATAAAATGCATTATCCGCTGCGAACAATTTTAAACGGCGCTTTTATGAGGAGAAAGAAGCAATTCAAATATTGGAGGCAAAGAAGAACAATCTTATTACTGAAAAAGATGAAATTTCTCTTAGGGGTGCGAAAGCATTAGAACAATTTCAAGAATCCCTTATTCAGATTAAGATAGAGCGTGATTCAGTGTGTCGTGAGAGAGATTCTTGTTGAGGAAAGAAACTTAGTTCGACTCAACTCCTTATAGAAAGTGAAGTTGAGATCAATTGGGCTCTAGAGTTCTGAACGATGTTAGAAATAATTTAGGTGTAAATGTTATTCATACTGAGCATTCTACACTGGTCGCAGACATTATTTCCAATTATGAAGGTCATCTGTTGTTCTGTGATCTTCATTTTTATCCCTTAACTTTTTTTTTACTTCGCAGAGAAAGGAAGGAACACAAAAGCGAATTTCATAACTAGAAACTCGCTTAGCTGCTAAAGAAGAAGAATCGTTTGCTCGTAATTCAAAGTATCAGCAACTGAAGCAGAATTGGTTTAACTTAGTCCAGAACAACAGCAACGATGCTAATCGTTCTCGTGAGGCTGCTGCTAAGCGAGTTTTGTGTCGAAGTTATTCCTTTGTCGAAGTACCATTTCCCACTATCCCTGAAAATGTTCAATCCCTGATATCCAATTACTGAAGAAGAAGATTCTGAAGAAGAAGTCAGTGATTCTGAGTCTGAGCGAAATTAGAAAGATGAAAATTGATTGCTTCTTCTTGTTGTAATATACTTGTAAATTCTTGTAAACTCACCTTTCATCTTTTTAATATGATTCTTATTTTCTTCGCTTCGTATTTGTGACTTCTTCATATGAGAGTAGGATTATCAATGACAAATAACACTTCTTTTGCATTCCCATTCTTGCCTCTTGTTATTTGTTGTATCTTTGATTATACCAAGATAATTGCTATCCTTTATCCAGAATTCTCTTGGTGCGAGCATATGGGAAAGTTTTAGAATTAACTTTATGTATTATTCGTGAGGTCTTATTTGTTCCTTCCTATGTAAATGTCTTATGTTGCCTCTTTTATGTGCGATGAAATCGCAGGCAGTCGTTACACCATAGTGTATTGACCCATTGATCTCATCTTACCAATTTCTCTTTGTATTATTTCCTCTTAGGGTTAATTCGCATAAATATCTCAAGTCTTAGTACTCCCATGAGTAAAAGTCTTGGAACATTTACGTCTTTTAACACAATTCAGTTCCCTGATGGAGGGTGTCGTCCTTATCTTCCCCCTGGTTGCCCCTTTAAGGAAGCTTACCTCTATCTGGTTAAGATTATGTCTCTTCCCATACGGATTTTCAATAACCAGTTGACTTCGCAATCTCGCATACACTACATATAGGGTTTATGGCAGCAAGACCGCACCCTAAGTGGGGTATCTTCGGGTCGAGTGCATCATAGTCAGGACTTGTCAAGAGTGGCAAGGTACGCTCCAGACGTCCCTGGAACTCTTGACTCAACCGAGTACCTCGGCGCCCTGATCGAGTTTCTGCACTCCTTAGGAGAGCCTTTCTCACCTTAGGCTCTCAATCTAAGATTAGTATCTTAGACTGAAAATTTAAGGTATCTCTCCCGGATGGGCATTATCGTTTAATTCTCACCCAAAATCTCCACAACTCAAGTTCCGGGGTCGTTGTAGCCTTCCCTTGAGTCATTCCTTCTAAGTATTTCCAATTATGACGTGCGTTAGGTCTTACTATTTTTCCTCTTGCATATGAGCGAACTAAGGTGCACGCCATATTTGGATTCCTAGCCAATCTGATAATAAATATCATTTTCTGTAGCCTTTTATAAAGGTCTTATTATAAAGATTTATCTTTGTATTTTCTTATTATGGTTTTACCATATGAATTTAAAGTTTTTCATTTCAATCAACTGTAGTACATAAATGTTGTTATCAAATCATCTGACTCAAAGAAAATCATACACATACGTTATATGCATTTGTCTTCCTCATTTCTGACTCTTCCGAAATTCGCACGTGTGCGACATACCATACGAATATGTCGCACATGTTTATAATCATTCAACTGGCATTGTGCGAACATCCTTTTGCATTCCACCTTATGATGTTTTGTCTCCAATTATTTTGTTGCTTTTGTTGATATTCATCTGCATCTTTTATTATCCATTTTACTACTTCCTTTATTGATTTCTTCTACCAATTTCCTTCCACCATGAACTTTCCATCAAATGTTGTTTTCTTTCCTTCCGTTACTCGATTTCATTATACTTCCTCAGACATCGACCATTAATCTCTCTGCTCTTTTACTATCTGGTGCATTCTTTTGCCAATTTCTTCGCTTAGACGCCCCTGCTTCGCATATATCAATATCAATTTCTTGACAACTTTTACTTTCAACTGTGTCCCCTCTTATAATTCCAACACCCTTAGGTAAAGGAAACTTGATACACTAATGAAAGGTTGATGCAACAACTAGTATACTATTGAGCCATGGTCTTCCAATTAAAGCATTGTATGGTGACTCAATATCCACTGCACAGAATGTGATATCTGTCGGTAAGCTTTGTACAAGAATCCTCATAGTCACCTCCCCTTTTGGTTTGTTCGCAGAGCCGTTAAAACCATAGATCTTGTATGTTGAGGGGATCAATTCATCGTATCTGCCACCCATTGTTTTGTATGTGTGATAAAATAGAATATCCATTTAACTTCCAGTGTCTATAATAATTCTATCTATCGCCCAGGTGTTTTTCTCATTTTCTTCTTGATCTTCTTCTAATGGTTTAGGGTTAATTCCCAATATTACCACTAACGGGCACTCATGTGAAGCTTTTCCTTCTGGGACTTCATCTGCGCTGAACGAAATTTTCTGCTTTTGCCGGTCCTTCAAAGATGGTATTTTTGCCAGGTTGAAAATTTACCTTCCTTCATCATCTCTTGCATATACTCGACTTAAGATATTATCATGAAAATCTTCTATGTTTTTGAATGAATGTATGATAAAGTTACAGAATAGATTATATTCCTTCGCTCCCACCTCAATAACAAATGTGTTCCTATCCATTTCCTTTCCGTATTTATTTCCTTGAGATGGTGGTGGTGGTAAATTTCCTGTTTGATTTAGTAGTAAGTGGTCTAACTTTCCCTGCTCGATCATCCGCAGTATAATCTTCCTCACATTTCTGCAGTTGCTTGTTGTATGACCATGGAATCTGTGATAGACACAAAATTCTTTACTCCTCCTCCCTGGTGGTGGCTCTTCACCTGCATTATGTGGTTCTGGAATATCATCCATTAGGAGAGAAGCTTCCCATACTTTATCCATCGTAGTATTTAATTTTGGCAGATTTACTTGTTCCCACACTATTCTTCTCTCTTTCTTGTTATAATTTGTTTGTTGTCCTGTAGAGTTACCTGGCTGAACCGTATCATTACTTCCATAATTTTGAAGTTATTTATCTCTGTACTCTTTTTCAAACTCTGCTTGATCTGCACTGCCCATAGCCACTAATTTTTGTTCCGTTTCTGCATTACTCCTTCCTTGATTTCTCTGCGATGTACTCGCAACAGCATTTGTGAGTCTCGGAAGTGAACTTGTATTTCCACCTTTCGAATCTGATATTGTAACTGGTAAGATTCCATATCTCTTTGCTTTTCTTCGAGGGCTATATATTCTTCTTGAAATTAGCGTAATTCTGACATTGTAATTGTTTCTTTTACTCTAAATATTTGGGTGTACAATAGATCTGTTGTGAAAAGAGAATTTATGAACGCCAGAATAAGATGTCTCTCGTCCACCGCCTTCCCGTTTCACTACACATTGTTCTCCAGCGAGTCGTTATATGACGTAAGCTTTCATTTATTCTTCTGCAAAGTTCAAATGAAGTTTCAATCCTCGGTCTTGATAGATTATTACTTATGTACTTCCCCATAAAGATGTTTTGTAAATGATGGAATGACCAATGGACTCTACAGGTAATCCTTCAAACCACTTCAGAGCTTCACCTGCTAAGCTTGCAGAAAAATACTTGCACATTACTGCATCATAATTTTCTCACTGCAATAAACATCTAGAGTAAGCTTTCACATATTGGATCGCGCATGCACTACCGTCAAATATGCTTGTAAATGGGTAAACTGCACTTAGGTGGTAACGGTGCTCTTTGAATTTCTTTTGTAAATGGTGTTTTTTCTGCTTCCTCCACTGCTTCTTCTAGTTGTCTTCTCCCATCATTTATTTTGCAGTCATCATTTCTCTTAATTCTGCCATCTCCCTGAGTATTTCCTTACTGAATGATTGATCCAAATCTTCTTGCATAGGTAATTTTAGCCTTACTTGTCTCAATCTATTCTCATGATTGTTTTGGTGTATTGCCTATTGTATTTCATGTTTTTCAGCTTCCTCTCTTCTTCGCCTACGCCTTTCAGTATTTGTTTCAATTTGTACACTATCGTGTCTTTCTTCATTGCTTGCGCGATCATATCGATGTCTTGATATTTCTCTTTCTTGTGGTGTCATTCGACCTTGATTCGTATCTTCTATGCGATGATATTTGTGTCCCCTTCATCTACTATCAATGCGACGCAATCCACTTTGTAAGTCTCTTTCTTCTAACTCTTCCCTTCTTCGCTGTCTATCTCTTGCACGCGCAACTTCTCGTTCGCGCTCATATTCTTCTCTGTGTGTTCCTACCATGTAATATCATTTGTCCTTGCCTTGGAAATTCTTCTTCCTTTCAGGATTAGTATTTGCTCTACGAAGAAGTTCGCATGGATCCTCATAACGATTAGTTGCTAATTCAATTATACGTCTTCTTTCCCTGTGATCTTCCAAATTTTCATCTTCTGGAAATTTTTCTTCAATGACTTCCATATGTTTCTTTCTCTATTGTTTCTTTGATTAGATTGGCTCTGTCTGGAAGAATTCCTACTGGATCTTGATCTTGAGCGTGTAACGCTTCTTGACATTTGTTCTTGCAATCTAAGATTCTCTTCTCGTAAATCATCATTTTGACGGATCAAATTCGCACGCTCCTCTTCTTCCCTCTTTCTTTCGATTATTAATTTTTTCCTTAAGCTCTGTAATCGTCATATTTCCTTCACTCACTGTAATTGGTTCTTCGTTCCCATTTCTGTTCTTCTTCCGCAGAATTTTTCTTCGCAGTATGGACACTCACTCTTATAATCAATATTCTGTCCTTGTCCTCGCTGGAACCGAATTGGATTTTCTTCTCTTTGATTTTCGTTCATTCTTTCTTCTTCTTCTTGCTCAAGATTTGTAATTCTTCTTAGTTCAGCGAGTCTGTTACTCCTTCTAGTCGCCATTCCTTGTTCCACAACAGATTCAATCCTTACCATTTCTAAATGTTTTGATCTCACTATTTTCTTTTAAATTTATGATATGATATCAGGATTTATCATCCAGAGCTGTTTTCTAGCGCCAAAAATGTAGTTGTAAGATTTCTTACAACTATACTCCACTTAATCTGGTTATCTCTCTATGTAATCATCATGGACAATTGTTTTATTGAAAGAATAATCAAATCACTTACAATATGAATGGAAATCTATAAAACACTTCTGGTAACCTAAATTTCTTCTCTCTCTCTTTTTATCTCTCTTACAAGACTTGTCCTAGAATCCTGACAGAAACAATGACTCTCTCCTTTATATAGAGTTTACGTAGTGGATGACAGTTAAGAATCCCTTTATTTTCGGGATCATTGTGCGACATATTCGCTCATATACAATCGCTCATCTTCGCATAACTTACTTATTCGCATAATTCTTCACACTTTACCCATGACTTTGCTGACATTATCTGATGTGTCATCTCAATTTCCTGTGTGCGATTCTCCTCGCATATGTTATATTCTTCACTTCGCGTAGTTATTGACTTGTGCGATATTTAACTCCTACAAGAATAAGGAATTCCTCAAATCCGATATTGTAATAAAATTACATCTCTTCGGATTTGGCTCTCTTTTGGTCGTTAATGGTGATTGAAAAATACATATAACCGATAAGTAATCTTCAAATCCATATTGTAGGGGTAAAATATCGCACACTTAGTGACCATACGAAATGTTCTTCTCATAACGGAGCGAATGCGATCGCACGTATCATATACCAGATGACGAGTCGGATGACATCACTTAGTCACAATTAAGGTGTGAAGAGTCGTGTGGTGTTGCAGAGCACGTGCAATAAGTGTCAGTGTACCCGTGCGTTAATAACGCACGCTAGATCCGAAAATAGGGCTTTTTTAGTTGTCCTCCACTATGTAAACTCCTATATAAATGACCAACCACCTTGTATTGGAGAGATCTTTTTGGTAGTTGAGATAAGATATTTAGGAGAGAGAAAGTTATTTGCTTCCCAAGTTAGGGCTTTATTTCATCACCTTTGTATTTTTTTTAAGTTTAATAAAATATCTTAAGTGTTCTTCACCATGATTTCATAGTTTGTTCTATAGATTATCAAAGGGGTGTAGTTGTGGGATTTCCTTCAACTACATTTTGGCGCTAGAATTTAGCTAGGGAGAAAATATTATCCTTGCATGTTGAAGTCTTTCAAGTGTTATCTCAAAAGTTTTGATAACCTTGTTTTATTGCTATTTCCGCTGAGTTTCAAGAGTTTATTGTCTTAAAATCTACCTCGTAAAATAGAAGTTTCGGTTTCAGAAAGATAAGTTCTATTTTCGTCAAAAGAGAGTGTTGTTTCAGGAACAAAAGATGGCGAGACAGATATCTGTGTGAGAAAACGTAACACCGGTCAGGAGATGTAGGAGCACCGAAGGAAGTATGTGTTGAAATTGAACATCCCAAGCTTGATATCTAAAAACCAAATTCTTAGTCGGAATTGCAGCATCATATTTTTAGAGATTCAAGTGACTTTTCTTAACATTCCATGGCCCTTTGGTTAGGATATTATTCATAGCATCTTCATTGTGAAGCTTGAACATAAATATATTTCTATCTATAACACGAACTTGTTTGATTCTGAATCTGTTTCATAAGAGAACAACCTCTTTTCTAACTGCATCAGTCTCCGCGGAATCTTTTGAGAAAAGTTTTCCCACTAAGGTAGTAGCGCATTCATTAGTAGCTTTGGTAATTGCATACTTAGCACCAACAACTATTCTTATTTTCCTGGAACAAATATCTCTTATCTGTGTATGTTGCATTTTTCCAGTGATGGCAGTGATCTGGTTTTTTGAAGACGAGGCCATTTTCTCAAGGTAAAGAAGAATAGGGTTTGAAGGATATTTAATCTCTGGCACAGGAATATTATATAAAGGCAGAAAAGATTTGGTATAACTAGAATTAGTTAAAACCGAATAATCTTTATCCTTTAATTTACCTGGCTTGATTGGGGTATACTCAGATTAATTAGGGTATACCCATTTTATTCGTATCCAAACTAATGTGCTAAGGGGTGTCTAAAAAGTGTCAAACGACCAAATTACCCCTCAAACAAAACCATGCTGACTAAAATTAAAAAAAAATCAATTTTTTTTCCAAACTCTAACAACGAAATCAAATGGATTTTTTTTGAAGGAACGGGAGCAAATGCTCCCAATTTCATATATTGATAAGATTTCTTACAAGAAACAAATATTAAACAAGATATATGTATCCTAGAATACAATAAAAGTACTAAATTCATGTAGTTCGTTGAGGAAATCGATGTTATTTGAGGAATGGTGTGAAGTTTCTAATTCCACCATTTGAATTGTTGTTCTTCATTGTGAACAAGTTTATCTTCTTCTTTAAGATTTAATGCTCCCATAACAGAGGATTAATATACTCCGTATATCGAAAACACAATCACATATGGAATCCATGGATCTTCACAGTAATGTAGATCTACATCAAGCCAATGCAATTCACCCTCGAAGATGTCTTTGAAACGATTGCAATAATCGATAGAACCGCCTTGAAAGCTATATGAAATTGTTATCAAAACAAATAATAAGAAATTAAGATGGCATACATAAGTCATCTGATTGATCAGAAATATAAAAAGAACAGTAAAAATTGTTGGAACAACAATTTGTTTTATGAAATACTATACAAACTAGGAATACGAACCTTAATCCGCCCAGAAGATCCGAAAAATCAGATCAAATCTGGACAGATTAGGGTGAAAACGAAGAAGAAATGGAAGTTTTTTTTCCTTTGTTACGGTTTCTGGAGAGAGGGAAAGGAGAGAGATAACGTTTTTCGTAGAGAAAATTGAGAACTACAATATTGTGAGTCTATTTTATCACTTATCGGACCATGTGACATCGTAATGTAGAGGTCCATAATTTTGGTAAGAAAAAGCTAGTAGTTTACGTATATTTTAACATGTCAGGTTTAGAGATTACTAGAGTTAGACCTAAGTTTCTCGTTCGGATAAATTGGAGACGAAATATATCAGAATTGAACATCACAGGTTCAAAGATTACTAGAGTTAGACCTGAGTTTCTCATTCTGATGAACTGAAGACGAAATATATCATAATTGAACATCAAAGGTTCAAAGATTCATAAATTTATACATGAGTTTCTCGTTCGGATGAACTGAAGACGAAATATATCAGAATTGAACATCACAAGTTCAAGGATTACTAGAGTTAGACCTGAGTTTCTCGTTCGGAAGAACTAGCGACGAAATATATCATAATTGAACATCACAGGTTGAAAGATTCTTATAGTTAGACCTGAGTTTCTCGTTCAGATGAACTGAAAACGAAATATATCAGAATTGAAAATCACAGGTTCAAAGATTACTAGAGTTAGACTTGAGTTTCTCGTTCGGAAGAACTAGCGACGAAATATATCATAATTGAACATCACAGGTTGAAAGATTCTTATAGTTAGACCTGAGTTTCTCGTTCGGATGAACTGAAAACGAAATATATCAGAATTGAAAATCACAGGTTCAAAGATTACTAGAGTTAGACCTTAGTTTCTCGTTCGGAAGAACCAGCGACGAAATATATCATAATTGAACATCACAGGTTGAAAGATTCTTATAGTTAGACCTGAGTTTCTCGTTCGGATGAACTGAAAACGAAATATATCAGAATTGAAAATCACAGGTTCAAAGATTACTAGAGTTAGACCTGAGTTTCTCGTTCGGATGAACTGGAGATGAAATATATCAGAATTGAACATCACAGGTTCAAATATTACTAGAGTCAGACTTGAGTTTCTCTTTCGGATGAAATGAAAACGAAATATGTCAGAATTGAACATCACAGGTTCAAAGATTACTAGGGTTAGACCTGAGTTTCTCGTTCGGATGAACTGAAGACGAAATATATCAAATTCGAACATCACAGGTTCAAAGATTACTAGATTTAGACTTGAGTTCCCGTTCGGATGAACTGAAGACAAAATATATCAGATTACTAGAGTTAGACCTGAGTTTCTGTTAAGATGAACTGAAGACGAAATATATCAGATTCGAACATCACAGGTTCAAAGATTACTAGAGTTAGACTTGAGTTTCCCGTTCGGATGAAGTGAAGACGAAATACATCAGATTACTAGAGTTAGACCTAAGGTTCTCGTTCGGATGATCTGAAGACAAAATATATCAGACGAAATGACCATATTACCCTTACTAGAAATAAGTAAAGTAAATATTCCAAACAGTGAAAATGACCATATTACCCTTACTAGAAATTAGTGCAATAAATATCATGGAGACAGTTAAAATGACCATACTACCCTTATCGAAAATAAGTAAAGTAAATATTACAGATTGTGAAAATGACCATATTACCCTTACTAGAAATAAGTCAATGAATATCACAGAGATAATAAAAATGACCAAACTACCCTTATCAAAAATAAGTAAAGTAAATATTATAGACTGTGAAAATGACTACTTTACCCTTACTGGAAGTAAATGCAATAAATAATATGGAGACTGTCAAAATGACCAAACTACCCCTATTGGAAATAAGTGCAATAAATATCACACAGACGGTGAAAATTACTATTTTACCCTTACTAGAAATAACTGCAATAAATATTATGGAGACTGTCAAAATGACCAGACTATCCTTATCAGAAATAAGTACTACAGACAGTGAAAATGACCATACTGCCCTTATTGGAAATAAGTGCAGTAAATATTATGGAGACTGTGAATATGACCAGACCCCTTATCGGATATGAGTAAAGTAAATATTACAGTCTCCTAAAATGACCATTTTACCCTTAGGGGAAATAAGTGCAATAAATGTTATGGAGATTGTCAAAATGACCAAACTACCCTTATTGGAAATAAGTGCAATAAATATCACACAGACAGTGAAAATGACCATACTGCCCTTATTGGAAATTAGTGAAATAAATATTATGGAGACTGTAAAAATGACCAGACTACCCTTATAAAAAATAAGTAATGTAAATATTATAGACGGTGAAAATTACTATTTTACCCTTACTAAAAATAAGTGCAATAAATATTATGGAGACTGTCAAAATGACCAGACTATCCTTATCAGAAATAAGTACTACAGACAGTGAAAATGACCATACTGCCCTTATTGGAAATAAGTGCAGTAAATATTATGGAGACTGTGAATATGACCAGACCACCCTTATCGGATATGAGTAAAGTAAATATTACAGTCTCCTAAAATGACCATTTTACCCTTAGGGGAAATAAGTGCAATAAATGTTATGAAGATTGTCAAAATGACCAAACTACCCTTATTGGAAATAAATGCAATAAATATCATACAGACAGTGAAAATGACCATACTGCCCTTATTGGAAATTAGTGAAATAAATATTGAGGAGACTGTAAAAATGACCAGACTACCCTTATAAAAAATAAGTAATGTAAATATTATAGACTATGAAAATGACTATTTTACCCTTACTAAAGATAAGTGCAATAAATATTATGGAGACTGTCAAAATGACCAGACTATCCTTATCGGAAATAAGTAAATTGAATATTACAGAGAGTGAAAATGACCATACTGCCCTTATTGGAAATAAGCGCAATAAATATTATGGAGACTGTGAAAATGACAAGACCACCCTTATCCGATATGAGTAAAGTAAATATTACAGTCTCCTAAAATGACCATTTTACCCTTAGGGAAAATAAGTGCAATGAATATCACACAGACGGTGAAAATGACCATACTGCCCTTATTGGAAATTAGTGAAATAAATATTATGGAGACCGTGAAAATGACTAGACTACCCTTATCAAAAATAAATAATGTAAATATTACAGACTGAAAATAACTATTTTACCCATACTGGAAGTGCAATAAATATTATGGAGACTGTCAAAATGACCAGACTATCCTTATCGGAAATAAGTAAAGTGAATATTATAGACAATGAAAAGGACCCTAATACCCTTATTGGAAATAAGTGCAATCAATATTATGGAGACTGTGAAAATGACCAGACCACCCTTTTCGGATATGAGTAAATTAAATATTATAATCTGTGAAAATGGTCATTTTCTCATTCTCCATAATATTTACTGCAATTATTTCCAATAAGCGTAATATGGTCATTTTCACAATCTGTAATATTTACTTTAATTGTTTACGATAAGGATAGTCTAGTCATTTTCACAGTTTCCGTAATATTTATTGCACTAACTTCCATTAAGGGTAATATGGTCATTTTCACAGTTTTTAATATTTACTTTACTTATTTTCGAAAAGGTAGTCTAGTCATTTTCACAGTCTTCATAACATTTATTGCACCTATTTCTACTAAGGTTAAATGGTCATTTTCACAAAAAATAATATTTACTTTACTTATTTTTGATAAGGGAAGTTCAGGCATTTTTATAGTTTCCATGATATTTGTTGCAATAATTTCTAGTAAGGGTAATATGGTCATTTTCACAGTCTGAAATATTAACTTTATTTATTTTTAATACGGGTAGTATGGTCATTTTCACAGTATTGCACTAATTCTAATAAGGGTAATATGGTCATTTTCACAATCTGTAATATTTACTTTACTTAATTACGATAAGGATAGTTGGTCATTTTCACAGTATCCATAGTATTTATTACACTAATTTCCATTAAGGGTAATATGGTCATTTTAATAGTTTGTAATATTTACTTTACGTATTTCCGGTAAGGGTAGTTTGGTGATTTTTCACAGTCTCCATAATATTTATTACCTTATTTCCAGTAAGGGTAAAATGGTCATTTTCACAGGCTTTAATATTTACTTGACTTATTTTTGATAAGGACAATTTGGTCACTTTATAGTCTCCATGATGTTTGTTGCATTAATTTCTAGTAAGGGTAATATTAGGGCTGTCAACGGGTCCGAGTTCTCCGAGTATCATACTACCCGGAGCCGGATCCTATTATTTTATCCGATTCCGGTCCGGTTCTAAGATTGTTGGGCCCAGAACCGGACCCGTTTAAACTGTCTAATACCCACTGGTTCCGGGTATATAATGGGTATTTGGATCGTTCCCATTTTATTGCGCGGAAAATTACACAGCAGGTGATAAGTTTTTCTCCGCAACAGGTGTTCACATAAGATTGCAACGTTGTTACTTTCACTTAGGTTTTCTGATAATAAAGTTTTATTGCTTCCTCAAAATTTTATATTCCAGGTTTCTCTTTATTTTAATTTCTTCTTTGTGTTAATCAATCTAGTGTCTTAGTTTTTTCAGTGCGATTATCTTATCATGTAAGTCCAAAATCCTTCCTTGAGGTAATATGGAAAAGTGATTTTGAGATTAGTTTCATGTTGAACTTTTACGGGGAAACATGGTTGCAAGTTTCTATTAGATGTAAGTTCTGATCAAAAAAAAAAAAAAAAAAAAAAAAAGCAAAAGTTGTTATAAGTAAACCTCATCTCGTCACATCACTGTGTTGATGATGATAGAAAAAAGAAGTAACGAAATTTCTAGATTATGACTAATTAATTCCAAATATATAATAGTAATTCTACATTCATTCTAATTGATGGTTTTTTTATGCACCTTGTTCGTCGGTGATATATCAAGAAGGAGAAGGTACTGAATATGGAGTGGCACTGGTATGACGTGGAAGTTAGTTCTGAAAAATATGAACAAGTGGCAATTGTTGGGTTAGCTAGCCAACACGTACGAGGCCCCAAGTAAAACTGGGACATTTTCACTTAAAATAAGTCAAAAATGTGTTTGATGCAGAAATGTTTCGTGAGGAAGCACAAGAAAAATTATCATTAAGCCTGGATTCTTTTAGATATTATCAAATCAAAATTGATTAAATTTAATTCCCAACACAGCTAAGCCGGGTACCCGACAGGTATCCCCGATTAGGACCCGTTTGTAATCGGTTCTTAATCGGGTCTACTCGTTGGGTAGGAAAAACACTAATGGGTCTAACATTAGGACCCGGACCCATAACACCCGGTTCCGATTTCGGTTCCGGGTAATGTGTACACATTGACAGCCCTAGGTAATATGGTCATTTTCACAATCTGAAATATTAACTTTACTTATTTTTAATAAGGTTAGTCTGGTCATTTTCACACCCACAATAATATTTATTGCACTAATATCCAGTAAGGGTAATATGATCATTTCACAGTGTGTAATATTTACTTTACTTATTTCCAATAAGGGTAGTCTGGTCATTTTCACAATCTCCATAATATTTATTGCATATGTTTCCAATAAGGGTAAAGTGGTCATTTTCATAGTCTATAATATTTACTTTACTTATTTTTGATAAGGGTAGTTTGGTAATTTTCATAGTCTCCATGATATTTATTGCACTTATTTCCAGTAAGGGTAATATGGTCATTTTCAGTCTGTAATATTTACATTACTTATTTTTGATAAGGGTAGTTTGGTCATTTTAATAGTCCCCATGATATTTATTGCATTTATTTCCAGTAAGGGTAGTATGGTCATTTTCACAGTCTGTAATATTTATTTTACTTATTTCTGATAAGGGTGGTCTGGTCATTTTCGTAGTCTCTAGAATATTTATTACACTTATTTCCAGTAAGGGTAAAATAGTCATTTTCATAGTATGTAATATTTACTTTACTTATTTCTGATAAGGGTAGTTTGGTCATTTTCATAGTCTCCACGATATTTAATGCACTTATTTCTAGTAAGGGTAATATAGTCACTTTCGTAGTCTCCATGATATTTATTGCACTTATTTCTAGTAAGGGTAATATGGTTATTTTCACAGTAAGGGTAATATGGTCGTTTTCAAAATGTGTAATATTTCCTTTACTTATTTCCGATAAAGGTAGTATGGTCATTTTCACAGTTTCCATAATATTTATTGCACTTATTTCCAGTAAGAAAATGGTCATTTTTCAGAGTCTGTAATATTTTCTTCACTTATTTCTTATATGGGTTGTATGGTTATTTTCACAGTTTGTAATATTTACTTTACTCATTTCCGATAAGGGTAGTCTGGTCATTTTCACAATTTACATAATATTTATTGCACTACTTTCCATTAAGGGTAATATGGTCATTTTCAAAGTCTGTAATATTTACTTCACTTATTTCTGATAAGGGTAGTCACAGTCTGCATCATATTTTGTTACACTTTTTCCATTAAGGGTAATATGGTATGTAATATTTACTTTACTTAATCCGATAAGGGTAGTCTGGTCGTTTTCACAATCTTCGGAATTTTTATTGCACTTATTCTGATAAGGGTAGTCTGGTAATTTTCACCGTCTCCGGAAGAAACAGATATGTCAAAGTCAAATTTCTATAAAGTCATGACTTGGTCTTGATCATATTTCTAATATTAAGAAAATTAAAAAGAAAAAGAAAAAGAAAAATGTATTTTGATTTATAGAAATGAAATATAATTGTTAGTTTGTACAAATGTGAGAAAATTAGTGACAAGTAAAATTCAAAGTGTTATAATTTTGGGCTTGTTTTAGAAGTGGTGAAATATTTGGGTGGAATCATCACTTTGAATTATAATTGTGATTGTCTGTAAAATTGTCAACAAATATTCTTGTGATTAATAAAAGAATTTAATATTACTAATTATTATCACGAATACAAAATATAATAATAGTTATAACTGTTGCAGGACTTATCATAGATGTATTTGTGACTGAAAAATAAACCGTGACAGGTTGCACTGTTACAAAATCCCGGTTTTGGTGTAGTGATTTAAACCATCATTTTGGTTTCCTCTTCATCTTACAAACAACTCATCTCCCGAATTATCTTTACCATCAATACCCGTCTTCTTTAACTCCTTAGAGTTCAAATCCGCTTTAACGTCTTCCATGGACATTATGGTTTTTTCATACATTACGGTATCAACAAAATTATCATAAGATGGTTGTAAGGAACGGAGCAAACCTAATGATTGGTCTTCATCTTCAGTTTTGACATCAATATTTGCCAAATCAAGAGAATTTTATTAGTATCATCAATATGATCTTTAATAGACATTCCTTCATGCATTCTAAGAGTATTTAATTTCTTCTTAAGATATAAACGACTAGTTACGGATTTAGTCATATACCTCTTTTCCAATTTCCATAGCCCGCCCGGAGTCGTTTCCGTCGCTACTTCTCTTAAGACCTCGTTGCTCAAACACAATAAATTTAATCCATGTACTCTCTCCATGAGTTCTACCTTTTCCTCTTCCTTTAATGTTGCTCATAGAACTGTTTTCCGTTTCAAAGTTTTCACCAAAACTTGTGGTACCAAAACATCCTCATCTTTAGCCTCCAGAAATTGAAATCATTCCTTCAATCAAATTTCTCAATCTCATACTTTACCGCCATCCTAAATCGCTCCCACCCGGAATTCTGATACCAATTTGTTATAACAAATAGCTCTTCCAAGCACAATTAATCTAGAAGTGAAATATAAATGAAAATCAAAGTAAATTACACACAACACAAGGATTTATAGTGGTTCGATCAAAATGATCTGCATCCACTTGCGAAGACAACAAAAGAATTAGTTACTATGAGTAAACAAGATTACAGTGTATTTCCACTCAATCCCCTCTCAAGAACCCTAGCCCTCTCTTTTCTAATACATGAGTTTTACTATTACAAAAAACATAAACAGGGGAAGGAAGGGAAGAAGACTTATCTCCTGATGCCTTTTTCCACAAAAGCTAAATGGGTAAATAGGGCGGACAAATGGGTAAACCCAACTGAATACAAAACCGTATTCAAGGCACATATGCTATAGATGGCTTGAGCTCTGGATCACTTGGAGGGAACATATACTATGGATGGCTTGAGCGTTTGGATCACTTGGAGGACAGAAGCTCGCTTACGCTTAGAATAAGATCCCAGTCCCCGTACATTCCACGACATGATTTTCGTACCCATTGGCGCCCTTAGTCGACCTACTTGGTCTCGAATTAGAGATAACAAGAGGTTGATTACCCTCCTACACTGAGATGTTTAATTTTCTTGATTCCGGTAAGAATTTAGCTGGAATAATAGGTTGAATGTCAGTATTTAGGTTCTTGCCAAAAAGGCCCCAGGACGCAACAAAATAATTGTTCTAATATTTAGGTTCTTGCCAAAAATTAAATTATTTAAGGGGCTTACTCATAATTATGTGATCTGTCGGACAATACTTTCGGGTCTAAAATGGAAGTGTGTTACTCATTTTTTTAAATGATCCTTATCGGCCGCCGATCGGCTAAAACTTAATTGGATCTATTACGGTTTTAGAGTAAAGCCGTAAAGGTTTAATCTCTCATTGTTCTTTGCATTATTATATACGTTAATTCTTGTTATAGTTAACTGTTCACTACTGTTATTGTTGGATCATGGATAGAAAAAGTTATCGTTGATGAGTTTTTGGTTATAGATTTTTCCCATAGAAACTAAACTAGACGTTAGTAGTTTTGCATACTCTATAAATTGCTAATGCTATTATCAGTACTTCACTACTTATTCCTTTACTAGTAATAGAGCATCATCATCCCTTGTTAGTGATAAAGCATCATTATTCCTTTTGTTAATATCTATATCTATATATATATTTGATTAAGTTTTGAGTAATCAACTTAATGCTTTATTAGATAGGTAGACTTCCGGAGATTCTTTAGGAAAAGCCATATGCATCGACCTGTTAACCGTACTAATTGCAGGCATACCTAGCTGATGATGTCCTAGGCTTCTACCCTATGAAAATGTTCTAGGTTTCTACTAATTCAATTTCAAGCTAAAATTTAGAAATATGATGAATAGTATTCGTTTAACAAGCATTACGATATGTAAAGAAGAGTTAAAAGAATCTCTTGTTAGAACAACTATAACGGCAGTGTAAAAAGCTCAAGAAATCATGGATAAACATCACAATTGCAGTAATGGTACCAGGCTAAGTATCAAACACAGTAATCATTATTTCGGTTTTGCTACAAAAGGGACTTGCAAGAGGTACTACATGGTTCAAGAGACAGACAGTTCGCGGGAACTGAAACCTAAGACTAATACGCCTGTCTCTGTGTTTACAGCAACAGCAATAACAAAATATGCAACCATAATAATAACATTGATAATAAAAATCGCGGAACCACCCCTGGCAACTTTAACCAATACCACGAATCAACCAAGCATGCATGACCCTCTTTTTTTTTATTTAATTACTAAGTTTCAATTGTTAGGGACATCTAGGAATTCAACAAAGTCACCCCATCCAATCTTTTTTCACTCCTGGTATTACACACTTAAGTACAAAAATCAGTTTCAATTCAAAAAAACAACATCGATTTACCAAGAAAAAGTAATGCTGCATCAACACATGCTATTAAAGGTAGACCTGTCACTTCTACTCATCTTCTCAGCAGTAACTTATTCGTCCTCACTTCCTTGGTCGGATCTCCATCTAGCCCAAACATTCCATTTCAAATCCTCCCATAAACAATATCTGTTATCACGGCGGTTGAAAAAAAATTAAAAATGATACGAAATCAATTTACCTCCAACTTAAATACGTAAACTCATCAGCTGACTTCAGTGGCCTCTATGAATAAACCTGCTTACCAGACCCAGATGTGCTTGATATCGAACGTCGATGCCTTTGTTTTGAAGATCCATGGTTACTGATGGACGCAGTGCGGTAGTTGCCAAGGCCTGGCTCTGAACGGTTTTCATAGTACCCACTAGGTGTAGCTGGAGGACCAAGTGCGGAACTGGTCGTAGCATAACCCAAGCCTTGTTTAACAGGTGAATCCCTAAAAAATATGAAATCAAGAGATGAATAACCATGTTAACCAGAAAAGAAGAAGAAACTAAAAAATATAACATGATAATAACAACAATCCTTACTTTTTTTCATAAAACAACATATACGCTTGTGACTCAAGGACCTGTTGTAAGGAAACTTCATGAACAACGCTATCATTTAAACAATACCAGGTGAAATCTTTGTTATCTTCTTCACTACCAACAGTTTTATCGCCTCTCACATACGCAAAACAGTGGCCTGTATCCACTGATCCCTCGTGCACCACAACACCGATCAGGTGATATTCAAGCTTATCACTCGCGACAAACCTAAAAACACAGATTGTACATAGTTCAAATTAAACAATTTTACACATTGTCAAATAAGTAGCACTGAACTGGAAACACTTCAACAGATATCAATCATATATAACCACCAATTCCTTCTCTAACATTTGAGTCCCTAGCAATTGAATAGTAATGTAAGATGCCAAGATCCTTCCATAATGGTGGAGATCTTAAGTATTGGACCTTGATAGAATCCTGTTTGTATAATGTTTCTTCTACATCAGGTGCCGCCTAAGCGGGAAAAGTATAATCCAGGTTTGGTATTTGCCTATCGTGTGTTAGAGATCGAGTCGGAATGCCGGTTTTGGGGACAACTGTAGATTAAAGTGGAATTATCATTTTGGTATTTGCCTATGTTTCTTCAGAGGATCGAAGGCTTAGAACAAGTAAAAGAAAAACTAGACATATGGAAGAAGAAAAATACCTGGGGTCCGTGTATGGTTGTAGATCAAAAGTCTCCTCAAAGAGAACATAATCATTGATCTTCTCATTCTTTGCGTTAAACCTTCCGAAGCTAATTGTTAAAATCAAAGGAGCACGAATAACTCGAGTTCTATAATTCCCACCCATGTAACCACAACGAGTGCAGCGCCAATCAGGGATAAATTCCAACTGTATATATTGGTCTAAGCAAGTAGTTAAGGACACTTCTGAACCCGTATTGCCAACCATGGAAGCACGACTCGAATCACCAGTAACAGGGATTGGTAGTAGCATCTGTAGAAAAGGTTGGCCCTCTTCATTAGGGTACTCACATTTAGTGTAATTACAAGATGTGGTATTCAAAAACCGGCCTCCAAAGATTGAATTCACCAAGAAAGGAGGTGAATTAGGAAAGTTCCGAGCCGACTTTTCTTCTTCCTCTTGCAGTAGTTGAAGTAAGCAAAGCAAGAATTCGTGGGTGTCTTGATCCCGACCATCACTGAAATTGGGGGGGGTTTGGCACAAAAAATATACAAGTTTCCAAAAGCTGTGTTACAATCTGAGACGGAGGGGAGACTTGTTTTGATGAAGAGATCCTTTACTGCTCTAGTAAGACGTCTATCATACTGATTCAGTTTCATGAATGGAACACGTAAAGGTGCAATGCACAATAACACTTGAACAACTGCATTGAAGAAGCAGTTCCTTGCAAAATTTGAGAAGCCACGGATGAGGTAGGCGCCACTTTTTCCCACAACCAGTGTAGATTCCGCTTTTTGCAAATGGAACTCTGAGGACAAAAAATGGACAACAATCAATTATCATTCCAAACTGAGTATAGGAAAAGAACAAAGTGAGTTAATAAATATCAAACAAATGGAAAAACAAGAGATAAATACGGAAAGTAGACTAGATAGATTCAAAGAGGCAAAAATTAGAGAAGATAAATTCAAAGAGGCAGAAAATTAAGCCAAAATAAAAGAGGGATTGTTCAGATTTAGGACAATTCAAAACTTTGGGATTATCCAAGGTACTCAAGTTCAGAATAGCAGTTGGTTTTTTTATTCAGTAGAAACTATCAAATAACCATTTATGTCGATTTATTAGCTAATTTATGGTGAATCACAGAAGTTTGAACCTTTGATCTGTACTACTAGTTGAAGGAGTAGTCTGATGGATAAAACTAGTTTGATTTCTTACCAAGTTTGAGAGCTACTCTAGACTAAGAGCGAGGACGGAGGGAGAGATTGGGAAGCCATTATTCAAATTGAGCAATTGATGGCTAGTGATGAAGGCACAAGTTTCTCATCATAATGAAATCAATCAGTTGGGATTAGGGGTTTGGGAGGATTTGGATTAGTGGGTCAAATTTAGGATTTAGGTTTAAACATTCAATTTCATAACAAGATTATTGAAAGAGATTATTGATTTCATCATATTAAGATTAATCCTCCCCCACTCATAAAAAGAGGAATACACAGATTATTCAACAATAATTAAGATCTGTGAATTATGAATGAATTACCTTAGGTTGCTGACAGTACGCTTTCACAGCACGTAATTCTTCTCTTAATCCTGAAATCTCTCGTTGTAATGACTCGAAATCTCCATTATCATCTCCCTAGTCACACACAGACACAGAGAAGAATAGTTTCTTTTAGAAAGGAGATGGTGAACTTGAGGCCCATCCCTCCATATGGGTTATTGTTAGCCCAAGTCCATACATATACATACCTTTCCATAAAGTCCCTCCTCAAGGCGCGTCGTTCTTCATCATGGACAGTCTTTAACTTTGGGTCTGCTGCTGAACCAACCTAATACACATAGAGCTTCCACAATATCACTAGTGGTTTAGGAAGGTAAAAAATCAAAGATAAGATAAAATAAATAAATGAGGGTAAACTTAAATTTACCGTGCACAATAGGATGAATATAAGGACTGCAAGTGATACCAAAGAAACTTGTATTCCGTTATCATGACGAGTCGTAGGAAATGTTAGGGTACATAGATAATAACACGTCACTAGACCTTCGGTTACGCCCATATCATCTTTTTTGCCAAATACGACCGAAATGGTAGCCACCAAAGAAATGGAGAAGGCTCCATGCCAATAAAGCACCCGAACACTCGAAACATAAATTAGAACAATCGAGAAGTTCATCAAAAAGTTGGATACCGTCCATGGTCGAATTCTCTTATCCACAACACTGTTTTTGAGCCACTGTGCAATCTTATACATATACCAGTTGGAGCAATAATTGTTGGAACATTGTTGAATTACAGAAGCACTAGCATCAATCATGACTAGAGTAATTAAACATCCAAATAAGACGCCAGACACAACAGGTGGTTCAGACTCGTAGATTGCATATAACAAAATGATACCGTCAATCCAGCATGCCAATAATAATGGTAATGAGGTGAACATATTCAATACAGTTTTAGAAGTGGCTAGCTGGGCCAGTTGGACCAACTGAGCCCATACTGTGTTCAAGTAATTCCAGCATGCCAATAAGCCCCGTGTGTTTTGTATAAAAAAGCCCCATATCATTTGTAGAAACGGTAACAAGTAGAAAGTGGAGATGCCCCATTTTCGTTTCCCATCAAGTGGATGCACCATAATCTGTATCACAAAAAAAGACCCAATCAAATGAGGTACCAATTGCAAGAAAACTGAAAATTTCCACTGAAAAGATTTCTTAATATATTAACAAAAAATTGATTCAAACGACAAATATTACACTAATTAAATTGAAGAATCTAAATCAAATTAAGCTAAGAAAGCTATTTAAAAAGAAAACAAATGATTTTGTGAGAGCACCAATCAGAACAATTTCTTATCTTTTTCTTGTTTCAAGGAAGAACATTCTTTTAAAAAACCAACCCGTATATGTTAAGATCCCAAGACCTAAATTCGAAACAAAATACAAAGAGTAGAGCATGTAATAATTTTTCATAAGATAGAATTTTGGACCCAAAAAGTACCTTTGTTGAAATTAAGATAGAAAACTAAATCTGCACGAAAGCCCTACACAAGAATCTACTGAAACCTAGCTAGATATATTTCAGCAGAAAAACAAAATATTTTTCATCTTGTTTATGAACAACCAAATTAAATTGCTATTTTTTTTTTCTGCTGAAGAGATTTCATGACATATTAAACAAAAAATTGATTCAAACTTGAAATCTTGCATTAACCAAATTGAAGAATCCAAATCAAATGAAGCTAAGAAAGCTATCTAGAAAGAAAACAAATGATTTTGTGAGATACTTTTTGATATAGTGGAGTATGTAAATTATTAAAATGAAACAAATTCTTGATATAATGAAGTATCAAGTATCTCACATTCTTGATAGAATGAAACAAATTCTTGATGAAGAAACAAGTTTGGAGCTGGAGTTTAAGAAGTATCAAGTTCAATTCTTTGCTGGTTTGTTTTTCTAGTTGTTTCAAGAGTATGTAAATGGGAAGATATAGTGGAGCGCAAGTGCTTTGTTTCAGAATGTGGTGGGGTGCCTCTGTATAGGCAGCGTATATGGATAGAATCAGTCTGTTTGCTTTAGTTAAATGACAAAAGATACTAGAAATTCCAGACTTAAGAGAGAAGAAGTAGCAAACTGATATTTCTTTGCTAGTACACACGCCTGAGCGGGTAACACTAGATCCAAAATCCGTACCGGACTAGCATCTGCTCTCTAGCTGACGAAAATAAGTATCTTTTACTAGTATTTTGTTCGGTACTGTTATCGTAGAAACAACCTTGAGATGGATCAAAATACCTATACGAGCACGTCTACAACGATGATATGGGGACACCGCTCCTCCTGCTATCGTTAGGCCGTCATCAAGGTTTAGGCTCTTATACTCTTCTCGCTTGATTCGTCCCTTGCCTTGGGTAGTATCCCATGTTCATCGCCACTTCTACACTTCTCCATCTCAATTAGCAATTTAACCCCTCACGTAATATGATATGATACAATGTAAGATTTCATGGCTCCCAATTCATAACCAATTTCACTATGAATAATGTGCCCTTTCATTTCATGTTATACATGTTGGGGTTTTCCAAGTTATGTGGTTTCCTAGTTTAGGATTACCTAATTAAGATTTGAGGCTATTTTTAGGAGTTCTAAGACTTGGGGAGCAAAGATTTGTCTACTATATAAGAGGGCTTATATTGTGAGTAGAAGTCTATCCTCTTGGCAATTCTCGTGACAAGAGAGATCGAGGGTCACAACCGCTGTGTCCTACGATGGTTGGTGATGGGAAAAAAATCAATGAGAAGAGAGACTTGTAGTGAGAATGGGTATGGGAGAAATCTAGGGTTTCTAGGGTTCATGTGGGGGAAACTAGATTTCATGATGTTCTTGTCTAAAGTCGAAGCAACTATGGTGGTGAAGGTTTATGGAAAAGAAGAACAAAGGGAGAGGTAACTCTTCGTAATATGTCTTGTTGTTTCTAATGTTTAGCGCTAGTGGGTTATATAACTAGTTGATTATATGATGTGTGACGATGTAATAACTTATTATGATAATGAAGATTCTCTGGGTGGTTTTGGCCGTGGATGTAGCCTACAAAGGTGAACCACGTAATCTTTGTGTCGTGTTTGATTGTCTATTATCGTATTGATTATATATTCGTACTAGTATTATTCGATCATGCTAATCTAAAGATGTAAGAGACGGATTCGAGCTAAGTTATCTAAAGTAGGGTGTTTCATGGAATTGACTTATATAGAAACATGTCGGTTCGAGATGAACGTAACCTCGGTTTCCCGACAATATATAGTAGGACTATCAGCTTAGAGTTATAAGATGTGTCTAATAATTTCAACATTTGGTATTATGGAACAAAAAACACCAAAAATAAAGTTGCACCAGAAACATCGCGAGGGAGACTAGTAATAACCCATATTTTCTAGGAGAATGAGTTAATTAATTAGAGAATTTGTTATCGCGGAAGATAATTAGCTCTGATTACTAATACCCTCGTATTTTTCTACTCAAAGACATTACCATCGCTTAGAGGCGATTTGGGATAGGATGGCCCACTGCTAAGGTTCTTACAAGTAATAACCAAATTCAAAGCTTGGAGATGTTGGGTTCTATGTAACAGTTTAAGACCCAATAAGACAAAAGTTACAGGTTTGATACGTAATAGGGAATCTTCATTCGATGTCTGTTTTTCCTTGTGGTAGTTTCTACTGAATCTTCCTTTGATTGCTTGGATGTAGAGAGAGTTGAAGTGCTCCAGGATTTCACTTGTTTCAGCATGTATTTCTATGTTCATGTGTGCTTTTCCTCTGCCCATTGAAAGGCTAAGTCTGCTCCTCCTGTGGCTCCTTCTGCTCCCCACTGCCTGTGTGTCCTCTGCTATCAACATAGTTGCCTGCAAAATCAGTAATAGTTAGGGCAGAGAAAAACTGATAAGTGTTGGGATCCTGAATAGTACATATTTTGATTAAGAAACCAAAGCTCTGCTTGTGTTGTTGGATCCCAACATGAGTTCCAGGAGTAGCTATATGGGATTCATTCTCAATGATATGCCCCTGAGTATTCAAGGCATGGCAATGTAACTTGTGAATTCTGTTATAATCACAGAGATGTTGTTGAATGCTGAGAGTAGTATTCTTAGCATTGGAGAGATGTTTTGGAAAACTAGATCACATCTAGCCTTCCAAATGAACCAACAAGTGGTTGCATAGATGCAGACATTATGACTGATGTTGCATTGTGAAACCAGTCATTAAACCAGTCCATGAAAACAGTATGGTGATCAAATAAGCCATGATTTCCACCTAACATTTGCTGCCAGACTTCAGTGGCTGCAGGGCAGTTGAGGAACATGTGTGTCATAGTTTCCTCCCCACAGTTGCATAATTTGCATATGGGATCAATATAGTGGAGAATGCTTGCAGTTTTGGCATTTTGGCAGAATTTCATGAGCACATTTCCAGAGAAAATTTTGACAGCTGGTGCCACTTCCAAATTCCATATAGCTCTCCAGTCTCTTGTTGTTTGATCATTTCTATAGAGATTCTCTATTTTGGCTTTGTATAGAGCTTTAACAGAAATTTTCCTGTGCTGTTGAGATTCCAGTGAATACTGTCTTCTTCTCTGGGGTGAATATCAAGATTAATGATGTTGAGCAGTATCAGACTAAAGATTTGTTGTATGAGCTGAATATTCCATTCCCTTTGATCTGTCATTAGGTGAGCTAGCAGTTGGATATCATTGGGCAGTTTGCAGGTTTGATGAGTTTGTCAGTTGAAGTAGGTATCCAAGTCCTCCCAAATTTTATTTGTTTCCATTTCCTATTCTCCATTCACAGTGTTGCTGAATGTTCTGAATACCTTCTAAAACCCCTTTCCATATCCAGGAGTCTCCATCTTTAGCTTTGGTGTTCATGCTGAGAACATTTCTTCCCAATAAATATTTGGCATCCATCAGTTGGTACCAGAGAGAATCCTTGTCCTGCTCAATCTCCATCCTATTTTTTTATCATGGCACTGTTGAAAAGCTCCATATTCATAAAACCTAATCCACCAAGCTCCTTAGGTTTGCAAATGGCTGTCCAGGCTTTTGGGTAGTAGCTGTGGGGTTTTCCAGGTTCTTTCCCCAGAAGAAATCTCTTGTTTTTGTTCATATCTTGACAGGTTTGCTTTGGGATTCTGAAACAATTCATTTGATAGATGCTCGTGTAGAGGTGACAGATTTTATTATAACTTCTCTTCCAGCTGGGTTCAGTGGGGAATTCTTCCAGCTAGACAGGTTTCTCTTCATCTTATCCACTCCTGGTTTGAAAGATTGGATCTTGCTTCTATGGGTAAATAAAGGAGAGCCTAGATACTTGTCATTTGTAGGAAGAATTTGAACTCCAAGCAGCTTGCAGATAATAGGCATAAGAGCTGGATCAGTGTCCTTGCTGAAGAAGACTCCTGATTTGCTGAAGTTGATGAGTTGGCCAGAAGTATCTCCAAAAATGTTGAGGATATCCTTGAGATTCTGTGCTTCAATAGTGTTTGCCTTACAGAAAACCATACAATCATCAGCAAAGAGGAGATGATTTATGGATGGGGCATTTCTACAAATTTTTACTCCAGAGATGAGACCCAAATCTTCAGCATGAGATAAGGTTCTGGATAGGCCTCCATGCAGAAAAGAAACAGGTAAGGAGACAGGGGGTCTCCTTGCCTGAGTCCTCTAGTAGGGTTAAATTTGTCAGGGGAGCCATTTAGAAGGACAACAGTAGAAGTAGTGGATATGCATTGCATAATCTTGTTGCACCATTCAGAGTTGAAGCCAATTTTGACCATAATTGTATGAAGAAACTTCCAGTCCACTCTGTCAAAGGCTTTAGCCATATCAATCTTGATCCCCATACTTCCTTTGTTGCCTTTAAGACCTCTTCTGGTTCTCATGTGATGAATAATTTCATGGGAAATGGCTATATTATCAGCTATTTGTCTTCCAGGTATGAACAGATTGGTAGGGAGATATGATTTTGTTGAGATATGGTTTCATTCTTTGGGCTAGCAGTTTGGATATGATTTTGTAAGTGGTGTTGCAGAGGCTAATGGGTCTGAAATGGCTGGGACTAGTAGGGTTATCAATTTTGGGTATCAAGGATATGAAGGTTGAGTTCATTTCTTTGAGAAGGTATCCTGACTTGAAGAAATGTTGGACCATTTTAACTAGGTCCTCTCCTATAATGTCCCAATTGCTTGGAAGAAGTTAGGTGGGAAGCCATCTGGTCCTGGAGCTTTATCTTTGGCCATGCTGAAGAGAATAGCTTTGACCTCACTATCTTCAGGAATTCTATTGAGATTTTGTTATCTTCAGTGGTTATGACTGTAGGAATGAGGTTAAGGATTTCAGTATTCATAGAAGGGGATTCTGAAGTAGCCATTTTTGAGAAGTGGTTGGTGAAGCATTGCTTTATGTCTTGGTAGTTTTCAATCCAGTTTCCAGAACTATCTTGGATGGTATCTATCTTGTTCCTCTTAATCTGCTTTTTGTAGTTCTGTGGAAATAACTTGTATTCTTATCTCCCAATTTGATATATTGGTCTCTGCTTTTGATTTTCCAAAATTTTTCTTCAATGTCTTGCCATTCTCTGAGAACTTTCATTGCAGTTTGTAAGGCTTTACTTCTGTCCTGATTGAAGTAGTTTTCTTGTAGCCAATGCAGATGTTGCTTACATTCTTCAATGTTTGTCTTTATGTTGCCATAAACTTCTTTGTTCCAGATTTTGAGTTTCAGCTTGACCTCTTTGAGTTTTCTAGCAATTAGAAAAGCGCTAGAACCAGATAAGTTCCTCTGCCAACATTCAAAATGATATCCTTACAATCCTTATGGTCTAGCCAAGGACCAAAGAACTTGAAAGGGATTTTACCAGTACTCCAGTGAGGATTAGTGTTAAGCAAAATGGGATGGTGATCAGAGCCAATAGCTAAAAGATTAGTGATAGTAGAGTTTGGATATAGGAGGAGCCAGGACTCAGTGGCTAATCCTCTATCCAATCTCTGCTCAGTGAGAGCAGGCCCACTTCTCTTATTTGTCCAAGTGAAAGGGCAGCCAGTGCTGCCTAAATCATTTAGATCCAGATCAATAATCTTGTTACTAAAAATATTAGCTTCAGCATTGTCCAGTGGTTGGGTACTGTATTTTTCAAAATCATGTATAAAGTTGAAATCACCAATAACCAACCAAGGGAGGGAGTTCTTGGAAGCAGTATACTCCAAAACTTTCCAAGAATTTAGTTTACACTGAGTATTATTAGAATTACCATAGTAACCAGTGAAGAGCCAGGGAGGGCCACTAGTAGGCTGTATTTTAGCATTGATATGGTTAATGAACAGTCTAGAATTTCAACATCAAGATTGTTCTTCCATATCATTACTAATCCACCAGCTGTACCACTAGCCCCTCCAGGATTAACATGCCAAAATTTTTGGATATTAAGTTGTTTCATAGAATTTAAAAGTTTACCATGTTTCTGTTTGGTTTCAGATATGAAGCAGATATCAGGATTAAATTTGGTCAGCATATCATTAAGAATTCTTAGTATTTTTCCCTAGACCTTGGCAGTTCCAGGCTATTGAAGTAAAGAATTGCCAAAAATAGGATACAGGGGTATTTAGAGGTTGGTCTCCTATATAGGATCATAGTAGCTTATGATGTAACAGTATGAGGAAAAAATGTTGGTTGCAGTTTAATCCAAGATAGAAGAGGAAGGAAATTACCTCAGGGGTTGGTGTTGATGAGCCAGAAGCACCATTAGTCATGGGAAGCTTGAGTCCAAGGTTCAGCATAGTTTTCTGGGTAGTCCTTGAATCTTTTGTTGTTGTCAGTTTCATTGGTTTCCATAGGCTCTGCACCCTGAGTTGATTGCTTCCTTTTTGGCATGACTTTCTTTGTCCAAATCCTTAATACTGTCATTATCAGGGGTGAATCTTCTTCAGTGAAGACGTGAATTGTCTTTCTAGCTTTCCAAGCCTTTTTGAACTGGACGGTTTCAACATCCATTCTTTCCTTGATTTGAGCGAGAGTTGGAATGGTTTGAGAAGGAATGACTGGAAAGATACCAGTGGTGTCCAGAGTTTGGTTGGCATTGGTGTTTGGAGGATTTTTAGATCTAGCTGCTTCCTTGATCCTTGTTTTAGCTTGGTGATTCCTGTAGTTGGTGGAGATTTTCTTTGAGAGCTCAAGTTTTCTGTGCCTTATTTGGATGGCAATGACATCCGGATGAGGGGAGTTGGGATCATCTCTAGCAAAGTCTCCAAAAGTGAGGTGTTTTGAAGATGAGGGAGCAAATTTAGCAATTTTCTTTTACAATTCTTTCTGTTTTGCATTCATCATATTAATTTCAAAGAATTGAGCAGCATCAGCATCAGAATATCCTCTATGAATGACATTTCTTCCTTCTTGAACTGATTTTTGATAGGCAGTTTGGGGTGGTGGGAGAGGTTGAGGTGTTTGCAGGCTTTTGTGATTTGAGTAGTGGGATTTTGAATGTGTGGGTGGGATGGGGAAAGGTGGGGATGGATGATTTAATATTCTACAAACTTTGCAGAATTTGATTCCATTGAGAGCATAAGCAAACTCCAGCCAATGAGAGATAGTTTGGGTTTCAAAAGCTTCAATACCAAACTTCAAGGGTTTGGTAACATAAATGGTGAGTTTAACTTCTATGTTTTTTTCAAATCCATCTCTTCCATAAGGTTTCTTGGAAGTTTGAAAAACTTCAACAGGTTGTAGAATATTTTGGATATCTGGTATGATGTGAGATGAGATTCTTTTGATGAGCAACCAAACCATAACCTTAGAAAATTGTTCTTCATGAATTAAGTCTGGGCCTCCCAGTGGGACACCAACTAGAACCATAAGCTTGTCAAAAACTCCTATAGTGCCTCCATTCCTCAGTGTTGAGTAGTCATCTTCATGGGTGAGTCTGAGAATGAAAAAATTCCTTCTTCTATTTCAAATATCTAATTCAACTCTACCATTAAATTCCCAGTTGTTGTTGATGAATGTGCTGATTCCGGATGTTTCATAACAGATATTGCTGCAGAGTTTTTTAATGAAGCACCATTTCCAGTCTAAAGGTTTCTTGGCTCTAATGTTGTCAAGATTTAAGAAAACCTTAGGGTAGAGATCTGCTTCAGGCATATTGAGGGTTTTGTTCATCTGATCAACAAGATTTTGAATGGTTGGGTTTGAGGAATTTGATGAGGAATCCATTTGTGGGTAGTAAACGGATATGAACCAGTAGGTATATTTACCAAAGTGTATTATAATAAGGCAGGGCCAGCAATGGAAGTGTGGGGGCATCAACCCAAGCTTTAATTTGAAAATGATTCTTGCAAATGTCAGTAAAGTTGGCCCTTTGAACATGATTGTGGGTTGTAATCAAGTTAGTCCAAATTGGTTTTGATAGATACCGATCTGTTGGTGTGGACATCACTTTGTAGTTCAGTTGGTGATAGCTGTTGCTGGATCTCGTGACTAATGGTTTCTGGCTCATGTACCTGCATACCAGGACAATTAAATTGCTATTTAAAGTGTTTAGGGATTCACCTTGTCCTTCCCATTGGGGGTAGTAGATACTAATTGTGTATTTTTCATAATGACTGAGAACGACTTGTCTAGCTGCATTTTGAAATGTTGACACAAGTTGGATTTGTTCTTTGTCTTTGATGAAGAGGTTGTCTTTTTATTGGTCCTTGGAGTTGCAGTTGAAGTGGTCCTTGTACTTGCTGTTGGAAGTATTTGAGCTAGACTTGTAGACGTTATCCAACTGGGTTAGGAAACTAATCAGCCAGCTCCTTTATTGCTCTAACCAATCCAGTGAAAGTTTTCCCTCATGATGCATGCCTATTATTGTTGAGAATTTTTGAGTCATCTTGATTGTTTCAGCTTGCATCTGAGTGGCTGAAAGGTTCTGAGTCATTTCGAAAGTTTGAGATAGTTTTTGTATCTGGTCTTGTCGGGTGGGTATGTTGCATATCCATTAACTCAAAATCTGGTCCGTTGACGTGGAAAGAGAATTCTTGCCAGGTGTCTGTTGCCTCCTTGCATGGGCCAATGGTGGTTCTTTGCATGTAGTAGGCCAAGTAATGATGTCAGTAGGCTTGATCATGCGACTCAAGTTGCAAGACCGGGAGTTAATGTTGCAAGTCTGGTAACTCCCGAGGATTTTTGACGGTTGTGATTGAGAGGTTGTTTCTCTTCTTAAATTGATTAAAACCGCTGAGAAGGTAATTTCAATCAGTTTCTTGATCAGTTTTCTCTGAGAGAAAAGGAGTGTTCCTGTAAAATCATTCTATCGAACAACATTTCTATAGCAGTCTCCTCGTTGAAATCTCCAAGCAATAGGAGGATGGATGCAAATATGCGACCCCAGGAAAATGAGCATGAGAAGCAGAGAGGTGCCCAAGTCGAGCCTCAGGAAGAGCATACTGTTGAAATCCCTCAAATAGAGCAGGTAAAGTTCTTTGTAAATCAAGATATTCTTGGGTATAGTTTTAACTTCCATGCATTTAATCAATTTGAGTGATGTTTGTGGTCTGGTAATTGAAATTTGTAGGTTGTGACTGCAAGGATAAATGAAGGTTTTTCTGGCTATAACATGCATGAATTCAATAATACTTCTGGTGCGATGTATGGGAGAGCAGGTTTTGGAGGTAGGATGTCTGGTTTTAGAGGTGAGGGAGCAGTCAATGGTGAAAGGGTTGTGTATGCAACTGCAAGGAGAGGGAGACCACCGCAGCAGGTCAAGCAAGGCCGAATTCAGAATGGTGAACTTGTGGGTGTAAGGGATAGGTGGGTTGTGTTTTCTCTGCATCCCACAAAGGGCCGCCGGGTGATAAGGGAAGGCATTGTATTGGTAGATGATGAGAGGATTGTTTGTGGGGGAACTCAGCGGGGTTTCTTTTCTGCTCCTATACCCGATCCTGCCAAGGATCATATTCGGATCAACGCTACAATGCCACCTGAACCAGGTCAGATAACATTCCCCAATTTGTTCATTATTTCTCCCACACTCAGGCAGATGGCTCAGGATGTAGCCGAGGTGTCTCAGACTGGATCTGGAGAAGTCACACATCCTTTTGAAGCTCCTCGAGATGAGAATGTAATTCTTGGATTTGATTCTAGGATTGTTGGTCAAATCTACAGAGCTACAAAGGCTAGTGCTATGCGAGGAGAGGAGCCCCAGCTTCTTGTGTTGTCGGCTGATGACACTTTGCCTCCTGAAGCAGATGCAAGGGGTGTAGAGAGGGTGTATATAGCAGTGATGGTCATGGATGTGAGGGATGCTGCACTTGAGTCTGGGGGGACAAAAGCAGACTAAACAGGTAGGATTAGGCAAGCTGCACATGCTGAATTTAGTAGTACCAGATAAACTGAAACTTTTCTTTTAGTTTGATGCAGAAAAACAATGATGTTAACCAGTTTATGAATATATTTTAAGAATAATTTGGTAATGTGTAATACTATGTTCAGGTTATTATTTCTATTGAATGGAGAAGTAGTGCAATGCAGCTGATTCCTAGTTAGAAGCATGTTAAGAATTGGCCAATTTCCCCAAAATTGAAAGTCTTGAGTGCTAATAAGGTTCATAAAAAAGTCAGTATTAAGGATCTTGGTAGTACTAACAGGCAATAGAATGCATATGCTTTTGGTAAATTGTAGAAAAATCAAAATAGGTGCATAGAATAGAGAAACAAACAGATAGAAAGTTAAGTACTCACCTCCAGGCAGTTTAGTCAAAATAGCCAAATTAGTACACTGATACATACCAGGGGAAAAAGGTGTAGAAGTCCAGCTGATTCCACAAAGAGCTTTGATACTAGAGAAACTCAGACTAAGTTGTTGAGAATTTTGTCTAAAAATTACTTCTGCCTTTTCTAGGATGTGTATCTTACTTTGAGAATTTGAATTTGTAGAGGAACGGGGTAATTTAAATCTAGAAATTAGGGATTTAGTAGCAAGTTGCTTATGATAAGAAATTTCCAGTAAGACTGAAAGATGCTGTGGTAGACTAGATTGGGTATGGGTTTTTGAAAAAGAACCCAGAAAAGTTGAAACTGTGTTACACCTAGAAATGAAGATCAAAGCTTTAGTGCCATAACAATCAGGAGAAAAGCCAGAATGACCTTTGATGATTTGGGCATTGATTCTTGTTTGATACTTTTGTTTGTAAATTATGAATTCAGTGATTTGAGTGTTGCAGGTGATTTTTGAGATTTTTGTGATTTGAATGGGTTTTGTGATTCGAGTGGAATTTGAGATTTGTGTTGTGTTAGTAATGCAATTACAGTTCCAAATGTGAGATTTGTGAGTAGTGTTCATGGTTGGGGCTTGATATTAGATGAGAAAAATCATTTACAGAGAAAGATTGGAGGTTTCCGGCAAGAATTTAGGGATCGACGGCTAGAAAAAGCCGTCAAAAGAGACGTAAAGTAGCCGTTACGGGGTGGGGAGACAATTCAGGTGAAGGGGAGAGGAGGAGAGAGGGGAGAGCTCATTTTTGGTTGGTAATAGGAATGTTGCAATGATACTTATGTTCTATCATGTATACTTATGTTCACTATGCAAGTCCTTCCTGCCATTCGAAAAGTGTCGGATTCGATCAAATGGGTGAATCACGAGACAAATTGTAGCCTTAATACCAAACGTGATGTGATATGATTATATGACTGAAACATACTAGTACTACGTACCCATTCTTGAATAATAATCTAAGACCACTTGCTTGTCCATAAAACCTTTTCCCAACGATGGAAAAATTCGACGTTACTAAGAACACTTTAAAAAGATTGAAGACTGCCCCAATTTTTCATGACATCAATGTCAGCATTTTTTTAGGGAATCACTGACAACCGCGGAATAACAGATCTTGAGATATTATTATGAATAATAAGTAAACCAAGCACATGCAACTATAAAATACGAGAAAGATGAATCAACTCACAAGACACAAGATTTATAGTGGTTCGACCAATACATACAACTTGTATATATTGTCTACGTCCATTTTGAGCCGCACCAACTCAAATCCACTATGAAGAAAAACTATTACAACGTCGTGTGAATCCCCGCAAACCCTTGGTTACACCGCAACAATTACCCGACACGATAACCTTGTCTCTTGTTCCTCACCAATATGCTCTCACAACGAAACCCTAGCTTTAGCCCTAAAAGTTATACAAGAAATCTCTCACCGATCTCTTAATCGTTTTCTACACAATCTAATTCTACAAGGCCTAATTACCTATTTATATAGGTTACAAACTTATCCACCAAGAATCCTAAACGGTTTAGGAAACCCCTTCCCTAAATAACCACGACTAACTTTAGGAAATAATTAATTAGTCTTCAACAACTAACAATCTCCCACTTTGAAGACTCATTGATTGTCTTCAATTCTCCTTTTCTTCAACTTTGGATTGACGGTGCTAAAACATCTTCATGTCAGTGCGGCTCCCCTCCCAGATCCTCATTCTGAGAGACCAACTAAAGCCTTGCAGAGCTTTAGCTTGTCTGATATAACTCCCTTGGTAAACATATCCGCCGGATTCTTCGAACCAAGAATCTTCTCGAGCTTCAACTCTCCTTCTTCTAAGAGATCCCGAATGAAATGATAACTAAAATCTATATTCTTCATCCTAGCATGATAGGCTGAGTTCTTGGCTAAATGTATAGCGCTTTGACTGTTGCTAAACAGAACACTATCTCGATGCTCCTTGCCCAACTCAGCTAATGAGCCTTGTAACCAAATCATCTCCTTGCTCGCTTCTGTCACTGCTACGTACTCCGCTTCCGTAGTAGACAATGTTACCAACTTCTGTAACCGTGAGTTCCAACTCACTACAGCTGACCCTATAGTATAAACATACCCGGTCGTACTTCGCCTTTTATCTACATCACCTGCGAAGTCTGCATCCACATAACCCCTCAAGATAAAACCACCTCTTCCATAACACAATGGTATGTTTGTGTTACCTCTCAAATACCTGAGAATCCACTTCACAGCTTCCCAATGTTGTTTTCCCGGGTTGCTTGCATATCTACTCACTACTCCCACTGCATGTGCAATATCTGGTCTCGTGCACACTATCGCATACATTAGACTCCCAATAGTTGAAGAATATGGTACGTTAGTCATGTACTCCTTTTCTTCATTTGTCTTTGCACACTGCATGCTTGAAAGACGAATTTGACTTCCAAGTGGAGAGCTAACTGGTTTAACATTCTCCATATTGAACCTTTTCAACACCCGTTCAATATATTCAGCCTGACTAAGCATAAGAGTACCCTTAGCTTTGTCCCTTATGATCCTCATACCAATAATCTGCTTTGCTTCACCAAGATATTTCATAGAAAACTCACTTGCTAATTGTTTCTTCAAATTCTCAACTTCTTGTAGAGATGTTCCGGCAACCAACATATCATCCACATATAGTAGTAATATGATGTAGTAAAAATCATTCCTTTTGAAGTCACAATAATGATCTGCATTACACCATGAGTAACCACTTCTATGTATGAAGTTATCAAACTTCTTGTACCACTGTCTCGGGGCTTGTTTTAAACCATACAAACTCTTCTTTAGCTTGCACACCATCTCTTCCTTGCCTTTTACTATGAATCCTTCTGGCTACTTCATGTAAATTTCTTCATCTAGGTCACCATGAAGAAAACTTGTTTTTACATCCAACTGTTCAAGGTAGAGATCTTTAGAAGCCACTAGACTTAACACTACTTGTATAGTAGTCATCTTCACAACTGGAGAAAATATCTCATTGTAATTAACACCAGGTTTCTGCCGGAAACCTTTCACAACCAACCTCTCCTTTTAGCGAATTTATCCATTTGCTTCAGATTTCATCCGATAAACCCACTTGTTATGCAACGCATTCTTACCTCTTGGTAATTTTACTAACACCCAAGTGTCATTCTCCTCAAGTGAATTCATCTCATCTTCCATAGCAAGTTGACACTTGCCTGAATCATCAGCCACTAGTGCTTCTTTAATATCTTCAGGTTCACCTCCATCCGTAATTAATAGAATAGATAATTTAGAGCATACCTTGGGTTCGGTTTCGGAGTTCTTAACGATCTTCGCACTTCTTGTGGAACTGTAGGAGTAATTCCCACTGCAGCAGAAGTCCCTTCTTGTACTTCTCCGCCAACAGAAACATCGTGCTGTTCTTGTACCACACTTTTTCCAGAAATATCATCAATATCGATATACAACTCCTTATCGACGTTGCTTGACCTGACATCTTAAACTTGTGTTGTATTCCTGTCCTTGTACAACTAATTCTCATTAAAAGTGACATCTCTACTTCTAATAACTTTATGACCCTCATAGTCCCAAAGTTTATACCCAAAAGTGTCAATTCCATAACCAAGGAATATACACTTCTTTGCTTGAGCACCTATCTTAGACCTCTCACCGGTACTAAGATGAACATAACCAACACAACCAAAAAATTTCAAATAAGAAAGATTTACCTTTTTGCCAGTCCAAACCTCCTCTGATATTTTCATATCTAATGGACTACTAGGTGTCTTGGTAATTAGATAAGCAGCCGTCTCAGTTGCATGTGCCCAGAAGGTCTCGGGCAAACCAGACTGCAACCTCATGCACCTTGCACATGCATTTAACGTCCAATTCATACGTTCTGCTACTCCATTCTCCTGTGGTGTCCGTGGAACTGTCCTCTCCAAACGAATTCCATTTGTAGCACATAACTGTAAGAATTCTGTTTTGTCATACTCACCACCGTTGTCAGACCTAAAGGTGACATAATATTGGAATCCGCTGTGAGATACAACATAAATTGGTCCCCATACATCTGTGTGAACAAATCAAGTTTCGCACTTCTCAAGTATCTTCCTCCTCTGCTGAAACTAACCCGTTTTTGCTTTTCAAGAACACAATCTTCACAAAAACTCATATCAACAGATTTCACCTTAGGTAGATATCCTCCCGAACATAAAATCTTCATGTTCTTCTCACTCATGTGTAACGAACGTAGAGGAGGAACGTCAAAAGCAACAGCACGAGGCGGAGCCTGCGTACTCCTAATATCATCACGAGGACGAGACGCTGCGCGATCGAAGACTCTTCGGGAACCAGAAGGATTTGTCGGAGGAATCTCTTCCCTAGAAGACGAGGCCTTCTCTCCAGAAGAAACTCGACTCCGACGAACATCATCTTGAGACTCTCTACGCGGAGGAGATCTCGATAGGCCAGAACCAGGAGTCTGATAAGTAAGCCGCGGATGGTCAGACATGGCTGCGAAAAGATTAAAATCAAGAACAAGTTACACACATCCAAAAACATTACCAAAGATCAAAAAACCACATCAATAGCAATACACACACGATAACGCAGAAACCCTAAAATTAGTATACATGCTCAAAATTCCATAAAATTCATACCCTCAAAAACTCAAATACAAGCAAAACAGTGGCTTCCTTGATTTAAGATGAAGAACAGGGGAAAACTAGTATGCAAGCATCAGAAGAAGTTCTTCATCACAAACAAGGAACAACAGTAGCATAGAATTTAACATCACAGGTTCAATGAAGACTGACAGAGAATTTAAGATCACAGGTTCAATGAAGACTGACAGAGAATTTAAGATCACAGGTTCAATGAAGACTGACAGAGAATTTAAGGTCACGGGTTCAATGAAGACAGACAGAGAATTTAAGGGCTGAAAAACAAAGAATGAAAACTGCGAGAATGTTTAGGAAGAATGAAATTAATTTTCTTTCTCTCTTTAATATACCCGAAAGAAAGAGAAGGAAATTAATGGAGGAATGGGAAACGTGCCCGTTACATAAGCAGTTAATGCACGAATAAAAGACGTGCCCAAGTATCTAGGAGAAGTTATTAGGAGTGAGAAGAATATGCGACGATAGTTTTTCTTCAAGGCACCCATTAGACATTCAAGCCCGAAGAAAAGGGGAAAATTGTGTACACATATATCTCACTATCAGACACGTGTATATAAAAAGATACGTGGAAAGCATGCAGGCCAAAACATCAAAACATGATGCGCTACGAAACACCAAATAAACCCCGAGGAGTTACTTTATCTCATCCCCAAAAGAGAAGCTAAGATCAACGGTGGAGAGAAAGTTAGCTGACACGGACGGGACAGGGGCAGAAGACACATGTCTGACACTAGCAGACCCCTCAACTACCCACATTAAACACTCTGAGCAGTGTACGTGTCGATCAACCTGTGGAACGAGCGAGGATGCCTCTGCGGGATCAAGGGGCAAACGCAGACCTCTGCGTGATAGACGCAAGGACACAAGAAGATAAGGTTCCAACGGTCTTCAGAGATGGGTCCCACATTCTAACCTTATAAATACCCCGTCTCCACCAAGAGGAAGGGAGATCGGAAAAATCAGGAAGGGAAGGAGAGAGAGAGAGATTGCAAGTGTAAGTTAATCATTTAGAAGAGAGAAACATGTAAACCCAAAAGTCATTCGACTATTCGTGTAACCGTGAAGAATATAGTAAAACAACAAACCCCGTGGACCTAGGCCTTAGTGCTGAACCACGTAAACCTTGGTCTTATTTACATTTCAGCACTTTATATTTATTTATCCCCATGGATCTTTACTTATACGTTTTGTTTTCTTTGCTTGTACTTATATCCCGTGCGCAAACGCCTCGCATGGAGTTGTTAGATGAGGCCATGATAAAACCGAAGGTTTTGAGCCAATGAATCAACACTAGGATATCATCATCACAAATCTCTTTAGATGATGATGATTGATTGTGAGCATTCGGATCCCTTCGTGATTGTATTAAGGTCATGTTATTTAGTAGTTTCAAAGATCGGGTGAGTAATTTTGTGGCAAAATTCTTTAAAAAGAATAATTATGACCGCATTAAGGATTAAGCTATAACAAAAACAACAATCACCAGCCCGGGCCGTTACGGCAAGGGTCATATACTAGTGTTATACTAGGATGAAACCAGTATCATCCTGTTTTGGATCGGCGTAATCATTATTTTCATCCATGTTACATTAGGATAAAACCAGTATCACCTTTTTTTGAATTGAGCTGAAATAATTTTGATCCATGCTTATACTAGGTTCAAAATTGTTTCATCCTGTTTTGGATTAAGCTGAAACTATTTTCATCAAAGTATAACAGAGATGATAATGGTTTCATCATTTTTTTGAATCAAATTTTCTTAGTTGAGCAATTAGTGACTACTCGCGGGGGCAGAGCCAAGGGTTGAATAACCCTGGTCTAGCCCCCTAAAATTCCAAAAACTATCTTAAAGCCATTGATTTTATCCTATAATTTTTATTTAGCCCATCAATATTAAGTATATAATCCACTAATGTTTTTAGAATTTTTTTCTAGCCCCCCTCTATCCTAATACTTGGTTCCACCGCTGAGTCTAATACTTAATTTGCACTGTAATATGGCATATAATAGTGAAGATGAGTAGAATCAGGTATATACTTATAGGCAAGTGGCGGCAGTTGTTTTAAAGGTATGCTGCACTGCCCTCACTTGCGTTTAAAGTTTACAAGTAGAGTGCACGTGCGTTGCACGTCGGCCAACCTTAAGACGTGTAACCTTAATTTTTGTTCAAACGATGCCCGCTAAACTTACCAATAGTTTATCGAGTAACATTTTGAGAAGGAATCCAATGGATTTTAGGACGCCCTTCTAGCGTAGAGATATATGCCAGTAATAATTGGACTTTTACCATCTCTCTTACGGAATCAGAGTCGAAAACAATTGTCCGTAAAATTTAGCATTCTCCAAATACTGACCCTAAACTCATCGCTAAAATTCCCTAGAAAAACCCCAAGAACACATCAGGATAGCAACCTATCTTGTATTGAGATGTATGCAAATAAAACGGGCCAATTGCTATATATATGCTGTATATTGGGATTTATTCTCGGTAAACCCAGCATTTTCGGATAATTAATGAGGCAAGTATGTTGAACCTAGTGAAAAATACTCCCCCAAACGTGGCATCAAGGGACATAGGTGTTGTAACACACATGTTGGAGTGCGGCAGTTCCTCAATTCTAATGTTTTGTTCACTTGCCTCTCTGTCTCTTTAATCTCGTTTCCCTTTTTTTTAGGGAAATTCTCTCTACAAAGCTATTAGTAGTCTAGTTGAAGACCTGATAGAAAAATATCAGGTCATCCAAAATGTCGTCAATGCTCTGGGGCCTTCTCAGCTGAACTTGCACAGTAATTTGCAACCCCAGGCGTACCAATTTTTTGATGAACACTGTGGCACCGGTAACAAAGATCTCTTCCAACGCTATCAACAGTAAAATAAAACAAGAAAAAATAGTAAGGTAAGTTGCATAGTTGCTCCTGCTGGCAAAAAAAACTACAAATCATTTGTTGCTTTCATTGAGAGCTGAACTCAAAACCTCCTGCTTAATAAACGGGTGCTCTAACCAACTGAGCTATGAAAGCAGCTGTTAACCTGAGATAGGCCGCAGCTTACTGTAACATGACACTGTAGTCACGCACACTCATGGTGAAAATCTTGTAAGTAAAGAAGCACATACACGAATGCTGACATTGGTCATGGTGCATCAACATGCACGATATATCTTAAGCATATGGATATGCTGTTAAAATGTACTCTTACATCTTAGTTTAATATTGCCACCATTAGCCCTGGAGTGAAAATCGATGTGGATGCATCTATACTGTTGGAAAAAAATTGGGTTTCACAAAGGATGAATGAATCAGAGAAGAAAGTGTTGCACTCCAAAACTTTCAAGGCTTGTATAAATTTCTTTTAGACAAATATTTCTACCCTCCCAATAACAATTGGCGATTACAACAGGTATGCGAAATATTGCCTTCAGGATACAATGAAAGCCCTGCAACGAAAACTGAATTCAAGGTTTGTACCCCTTGATTCAATCAAGAACACACAAAGAGATTTCTGATTTCTGATGATGCTTTTTGAAACAGAGAAAACAGATTGATTTTTCTTATATGTTTAAACGAAACTGGGAGAAGCTATTTATAAAGGGTTTTGCACCTGTTGGGAATAGGTTTTTATTCGCCAACAGGTTTCTATTCACGAAACGTCGGGTTCCTTCATCAACAGACATCAATGGTGTCTTTTGGATTCGAAATTTTCGAACAGGCTTTTATCGGCCAAATAAAACCGTCAGTTCAAAAAATTCTTCCGGGGGCGTTGCCCCCTTGAAACCCCCACCAGGGGCGGTCTCCCCTGGACCCCCACGACCACAGCCTGGGGGGCGATGCCCCCCAGGACCCCCCTTTGGTAAGCGGTGTTGAAAATATTCCAACATTCTCCCCCTATTTTCAAAAACCATAAAACAAAGTTAAAACTTTTAAATCAGAGTGACTGCATCACCGAAGTGACTGCCTACGTACCCGAGTGGGATCAAGCCAACGTAGTTCAAGCACAATTGAGACTAAGCATCATCGTTGAAATCAACACATAAATGATAGGTATCTTTTGGATTTGAACCTTCACTTAGTGTAAGAAACTCAAAGCCTTATCGAGGTTCTATGGTGAAACCAGTCTTGAACCAAGTACCCCTTATGATAAAACCGGAGTCTCCACACATATTGATTTCATAAAATCATGTGTTCTGTAGCCAAGCACGTTAATGGCCATGTGCTTATATCCTTGTTCATGAGTCTTCTTTAGAGAACGGTCTTCTTCTCTTAGGAAACGGCCTTATTTCCATACTCATATAGGTAAGTCTCGAAGGTGTTTCTGCGATACACCTTTTACTAATCATAGACTCATTAAGGATTTACATCCATCCTATTTTCTTGCAGAAACCAGCACTAATAAGAAATGGGAAGTTTTTATATTAGTGCTCCATAATCTACTTCCATAACTTGTTGGTACCACATTGAACCTTGTTTATCCTTTTCAAAACATAGGTTGGGTTTCTGCTATGGGAGATCAAACTTCCTTCACAGACCTTAGTCCCATTTCTTTCCTTTTTATTGAAACCACTGAACTTGGTAGACTTTTCGTAAATGGGTCTGCCAAATTCCTCTTTGATTCAATAAAGTTAACCGTAACTACTCCCCTCTTGAGTAGTTGCCTAACCATGTAGTGTCTAAGACTTGCATGTCTAGACTTTCCATTATAAGTCTTATTAGAGACATTATAGATTGTAGCTTGATTATCACAATTAATCAAGACCGCCGGAGTTGGCTTCTTCCAAAAAGGAATCTCCATAAGTAGGTTTCTAAGCCAATCTGCCTCCTTACATGCATCAGTTAAAGCTATCAATTCTGACAACATTGTTGAATCAGAAATACAAGTCTGCTTCTTGGAACTCCAAGACACAGCAGCACCCCCTAATGTAAAAATCCATCCAGAAGTTGACTTGGAATTTGATTCTACATTGTTCCAGTTAGCATCGCTGTACCCCTCTAGTGCAGCGGGATAGCCTTGGTAATGCAAACCAAAATTTATTGTTCCTTTCAAGTAAGCCATAACTCTTGAAACTGCTTTCCAGTGTTCATATCCTGGATTACTTGAGAAACGACATAATATTCCCACGGCTTGGGCTATGTCCGGTCTTGTGCAATGCATAGCGTACATAAGACTCCCAATAACACTAGAATACTCAAGTTGAGCATGAGTACGGCCGGTGTTCTTCATTAACTTGATAGTATGGTCTAAAGGAGTAGGTGCTGGATTGTCATCAAAGTGACCATATTTCTTGAGAAATTTCTCAATATAATGAGATTGAGTTAAAACCAACTCATCTCCCTTTCTTAGGATCTTAATTCCCAAGATTACATCAGCCTCTCCTAAATCCTTCATATCAAAGTTAGAACTAAGAAACTTCTTTGTTTCTTCCACAACAGATATGTCAGACCCAAAGATTAACATATCATCAACATACAAACAGAGAATCACACAACCAGAACTATCATGCTTACTATAGATACATTTGTCCGCATCATTCACCACAAAACCATATGACAAAACTACTTTATCAAACTTCTCATGCCATTGCATAGGGGCTTGCTTCAAACCATAGAGAGATTTCACTAACTTGCAAACTTTCTTCTCTTGGCCTGGTGATATGAAACCTTCAGGTTGTTCCATATATATCTCTTCTTCTAAATCCCCATTTAGAAAAGCAGTTTTGACATCCATTTGATGCACAACCAACTTATGAATAGAAGCAAGTGCAATCAAGCAACGAATGGATGAGATGCGGGCAACAGGAGCATATGTATCAAAGTAATCAATACCATGTCTTTGTTTATAACCCTTGGCAACTAGCCTTGCCTTAAACTTATCAACTTCACCATCAGCTCTCAACTTTCTCTTGAATATCCATTTACTTCCTATTGCTTTAGCACCAGGAGGTAAATTTACTAATACCCAAGTCCCGTTAGTCAAAAGCGAATGCTTTTCATCATTGATGGCTTCTTTCCAGAAATTTGCATCTCTAGAACTCATGGCTTCAGCATAAGTTTTAGGGTCATCATCAGTATGCATAACATACTGGTTAACACTAAGAATTCTATTCTTATTTGCCTCTACAAGGTAATAAATAAAGTTTGGATCAGGCTTTTTCTCAATCCTTCCTCTCTTACTCCTTCTAGGTTCGATATCTTCAGTAGGCACTGAAATATCATTGTCATGAGTAGGAGAGGGATTTTCATCATTGTTATCAATCTCCATAGGTTCTAGATCAGGTAACAATGGATTCTCCATGGGTTGCATTTGAGAACTGTTCCTATTTAAGTTCTCAAAGAATTCCACATCTACAGATTCTATAATCTCAAAAGTGTCAAGGTTTATAAATCTGTAGGTGATACTATTAAGAGAGTATCCCACAAAAGCACATTTATAAGCCCTGTTTCCCAACTTTGGTCTTTTGGGATCAGGCTTTCGAACATATGCTAAACAACCCCAGACTTTAAGTCTTCTCAAGTTTGGTTTCCTCTTAAACCACAACTCATAAGGAGAAACACTCTTCTTTTTCAAAGGAATTCTATTCAAAATATAACATGCAGACAACATAGCTTCACCCCACAAAGAATTAGGCAAACCAGAACTTATAAGCATGCAATTAACCATATCAATCAAAGTTCTATTTTTCCTTTCAGCCATACCATTTTGTTGAGGTGTGTAAGGTGCAGTACGTTGATGAACTAAACCATGCTCTTGACAAAAGGAATTAAATTCAGTAGGAAAGTATTCACCACCACGATCAGAACGTAAAATCTTAATTTTGTGCTCTAATTGTGTCTCTACTTCTGCTTTATAAATCCTAAATTTATCAAAGACTTCATCCTTAGATTTCATTAAATATGTATAAGCATATCTAGTACTATCTTCTATAAAAGTGACATAATACTTATTTCCACCACGAGTGGCAGAACCATGCAAATCACCCACATCACTATGTACTAATTCAAGTAAGGAAGAATTTCGTACTACAGACTTATGGGAAATTCTAGTTATCTTTGCTTGCACACATATTTCACATTTAGAAGCATGATCAAAATTGCAATCAGAAATCAAGCCTAATCGATTCATGTTTCTAAGAGAACCATAATTCACATGCCCTAATCTACCATGCCATAAATTAACAGAGTCAACAATATAAGCAGAACCATTATTTATTAAATTAAGCTTAATCATCCCATTACAAGCATATCCTTGTCCAACAAACACACCATTTTTGGACAACACAAACTTATTAGACTCATAGGTCGTCTTGAATCCAGCCTTCATTACAAGGTCGCCGGAAACAAGGTTCTTCACGATGTCAGGGACATGTAAAACATTAGTAAGAGTCACAGTCTTTCCCGAAGTAAACGAGAGTTCAACAGTGCCTTTCCCAATAACTTTGCTGCGTTGACCGTTTGCGGAGACAACATCGTTTCCTTCTCCACTAACCGGTTCGTATGTCTTGTAAAGATTTCTATCCTTACAGATATGGATGGTTGCACCATTGTCGTACCACCATCCACCCCCAGTTTCAGCAACAGCATTGGCGGCTTGCACCACGATCACAAGTTTGTCATCGACCATATTTGCCTCCTTTTTCTGGTTCTGCTGTTGTTTCTTTTTGAGACGACAGTCACGAGCAAAATGGCCGGGTTTGTCACAGAAGTAGCAAGGGCCGACAGCGCCCTTCTTCTTACTCTTCTTGTTGGGATGCTTCTTAAACTGAGTATCATTCTTAGGTTTCAAGGAATTCGGTGTTTTAGATTCTTCTACGCTATTCACCTTAGAATGGTTTTCAGAATGTGGACTATCCTTAAGTTCTCGCTTACGAGAGTCCTCTTCTATGCGAAGATGACGTTGTAAGGCCTCTAAATCATAGTCAGTCTCAGCATGCTTAAGTTTCTTCTTATAACCATTCCAAGAAGGGGGGAGACGAGAAATAATAACCCCAACAACAAACGCAGAAACAAGATCAATTCCAGCATCCTTAAGTTGATTAACTATGAGTAAAAGTTCACTGACCTGGGCAATGATTGACTTACTGTCAACCATCTTAAAATCCATGAAATTGCAAATCAGGAATTTCTTGTTGCTTGCTTCAGAAATCTTGTATTTGTTGTCAAGCGCAGTCCACAATCCCTTTGCAGTCCCAATACTCCGATGTGCATTGTACACATGTTTGTCCAGAGCATTCAAAATATGACCACGACACATGAAATCATCTTCCTGACGCTGCTTTCGTCTAGCCTTCAATTCCTCAGTGTCATTGTCAGTTGCAGCAGGAATTTCCTCCAATCCATCTTCAAGTATGTACCACAACTTGATGGTGATCAGGAAAAACTTCACAGTCTCTTGCCAACGGGTAAAACCTTCACCATCAAAACGTTCCAATCGAGTAAAGGTTTGGTTCATCACTTGCAGAGATTGAGCAGTAGCATGCATTCGAATTCGAAGATTCACCCTCCATTGCCAGAAGATATTTGTCTAAAAACTGTTGGAAAAAAATTGGGTTTCACAAAGGATGAATGAATCAGAGAAGAAAGTGTTGCACTCCAAAACTTTCAAGGCTTGTATAAATTTCTTTTAGACAAATATTTCTACCCTCCCAATAACAATTGGCGATTACAACAGGTATGCGAAATATTGCCTTCAGGATACTATGAAGCCCTGCAACGAAAACTGAATTCAAGGTTTGTACCCCTTGATTCAATCAAGAACACACAAAGAGATTTCTGATTTCTGATGATGCTTTTTGAAACAGAGAAAACAGATTGATTTTTCTTATATGTTAAACGAAACTGGGAGAAGCTATTTATAAAGGGTTTTGCACCTGTTGGGAATAGGTTTTTATTCGCCAACAGGTTTCTATTCACGAAACGGGTTCCTTCATCAACAGACATCAATGGTGTCTTTTGGATTCGAAATTTTCGAACAGGCTTTTATCGGCCAAATAAAACCGTCAGTTCAAAAAATTCTTCCGGGGGCGTTGCCCCCTTGAAACCCCCACCAGGGGCGGTCTCCCTGGACCCCCACGACCACAGCCTGGGGGGCGATGCCCCCCAGGACCCCCCTTTGGTAGCGTTGAAAATATTCCAACATTCTCCCCCTATTTTCAAAAACCATAAAACAAAGTTAAAACTTTTAAATCAGAGTGACTGCATCACCGAAGTGACTGCCTACGTACCCGAGTGGGATCAAGCCAACGTAGTTCAAGCACAATTGAGACTAAGCATCATCGTTGAAATCAACACATAAATGATAGGTATCTTTTGGATTTGAACCTTCACTTAGTGTAAGAAACTCAAAGCCTTATCGAGGTTCTATGGTGAAACCAGTCTTGAACCAAGTACCCCTTATGATAAAACCGGAGTCTCCACACATATTGATTTCATAAAATCATGTGTTCTGTAGCCAAGCACGTTAATGGCCATGTGCTTATATCCTTGTTCATGAGTCTTCTTTAGAGAACGGTCTTCTTCTCTTAGGAAACGGCCTTATTTCCATACTCATATAGGTAAGTCTCGAAGGTGTTTCTGCGATACACCTTTTACTAATCATAGACTCATTAAGGATTTACATCCATCCTATTTTCTTGCAGAAACCAGCACTAATAAGAAATGGGAAGTTTTTATATTAGTGCTCCATAATCCACTCCATAACTTGTTGGTACCACATTGAACCTTGTTTATCCTTTTCAAAACATAGGTTGGGTTTCTGCTATGGGAGATCAAACTTCCTTCACAGACCTTAGTCCCATTTCTTTCCTTTTTATTGAAACCACTGAACTTGGTAGACTTTTCGTAAATGGGTCTGCCAAATTCCTCTTTGATTCAATAAAGTTAACCGTAACTACTCCCCTCTTGAGTAGTTGCCTAACCATGTAGTGTCTAAGACTTGCATGTCTAGACTTTCCATTATAAGTCTTATTAGAGACATTATAGATTGTAGCTTGATTATCACAATTAATCAAGACCGCCGGAGTTGGCTTCTTCCAAAAAGGAATTCCATAAGTAGGTTTCTAAGCCAATCTGCCTCCTTACATGCATCAGTTAAAGCTATCAATTCTGACAACATTGTTGAATCAGAAATACAAGTCTGCTTCTTGGAACTCCAAGACACAGCAGCACCCCCTAATGTAAAAATCCATCCAGAAGTTGACTTGGAATTTGATTCTACATTGTTCCAGTTAGCATCGCTGTACCCCTCTAGTGCAGCGGGATAGCCTTGGTAATGCAAACCAAAATTTATTGTTCCTTTCAAGTAAGCCATAACTCTTGAAACTGCTTTCCAGTGTTCATATCCTGGATTACTTGAGAAACGACATAATATTCCCACGGCTTGGGCTATGTCCGGTCTTGTGCAATGCATAGCGTACATAAGACTCCCAATAACACTAGAATACTCAAGTTGAGCATGAGTACGGCCGGTGTTCTTCATTAACTTGATAGTATGGTCTAAAGGAGTAGGTGCTGGATTGTCATCAAAGTGACCATATTTCTTGAGAAATTTCTCAATATAATGAGATTGAGTTAAAACCAACTCATCTCCCTTTCTTAGGATCTTAATTCCCAAGATTACATCAGCCTCTCCTAAATCCTTCATATCAAAGTTAGAACTAAGAAACTTCTTTGTTTCTTCCACAACAGATATGTCAGACCCAAAGATTAACATATCATCAACATACAAACAGAGAATCACACAACCAGAACTATCATGCTTACTATAGATACATTTGTCCGCATCATTCACCACAAAACCATATGACAAAACTACTTTATCAAACTTCTCATGCCATTGCATAGGGGCTTGCTTCAAACCATAGAGAGATTTCACTAACTTGCAAACTTTCTTCTCTTGGCCTGGTATATGAAACCTTCAGGTTGTTCCATATATATCTCTTCTTCTAAATCCCCATTTAGAAAAGCAGTTTTGACATCCATTTGATGCACAACCAACTTATGAATAGAAGCAAGTGCAATCAAGCAACGAATGGATGAGATGCGGGCAACAGGAGCATATGTATCAAAGTAATCAATACCATGTCTTTGTTTATAACCCTTGGCAACTAGCCTTGCCTTAAACTTATCAACTTCACCATCAGCTCTCAACTTTCTCTTGAATATCCATTTACTTCCTATTGCTTTAGCACCAGGAGGTAAATTTACTAATACCCAAGTCCCGTTAGTCAAAAGCGAATGCTTTTCATCATTGATGGCTTCTTTCCAGAAATTTGCATCTCTAGAACTCATGGCTTCAGCATAAGTTTTAGGGTCATCATCAGTATGCATAACATACTGGTTAACACTAAGAATTCTATTCTTATTTGCCTCTACAAGGTAATAAATAAAGTTTGGATCAGGCTTTTTCTCAATCCTTCCTCTCTTACTCCTTCTAGGTTCGATATCTTCAGTAGGCACTGAAATATCATTGTCATGAGTAGGAGAGGGATTTTCATCATTGTTATCAATCTCCATAGGTTCTAGATCAGGTAACAATGGATTCTCCATGGGTTGCATTTGAGAACTGTTCCTATTTAAGTTCTCAAAGAATTCCACATCTACAGATTCTATAATCTCAAAAGTGTCAAGGTTTATAAATCTGTAGGTGATACTATTAAGAGAGTATCCCACAAAAGCACATTTATAAGCCCTGTTTCCCAACTTTGGTCTTTTGGGATCAGGCTTTCGAACATATGCTAAACAACCCCAGACTTTAAGTCTTCTCAAGTTTGGTTTCCTCTTAAACCACAACTCATAAGGAGAAACACTCTTCTTTTTCAAAGGAATTCTATTCAAAATATAACATGCAGACAACATAGCTTCACCCCACAACAAAGAATTAGGCAAACCAGAACTTATAAGCATGCAATTAACCATATCAATCAAAGTTCTATTTTTCCTTTCAGCCATACCATTTTGTTGAGGTGTGTAAGGTGCAGTACGTTGATGAACTAAACCATGCTCTTGACAAAAGGAATTAAATTCAGTAGGAAAGTATTCACCACCACGATCAGAACGTAAAATCTTAATTTTGTGCTCTAATTGTGTCTCTACTTCTGCTTTATAAATCCTAAATTTATCAAAGACTTCATCCTTAGATTTCATTAAATATGTATAAGCATATCTAGTACTATCTTCTATAAAAGTGACATAATACTTATTTCCACCACGAGTGGCAGAACCATGCAAATCACCCACATCACTATGTACTAATTCAAGTAAGGAAGAATTTCGTACTACAGACTTATGGGAAATTCTAGTTATCTTTGCTTGCACACATATTTCACATTTAGAAGCATGATCAAAATTGCAATCAGAAATCAAGCCTAATCGATTCATGTTTCTAAGAGAACCATAATTCACATGCCCTAATCTACCATGCCATAAATTAACAGAGTCAACAATATAAGCAGAACCATTATTTATTAAATTAAGCTTAATCATCCCATTACAAGCATATCCTTGTCCAACAAACACACCATTTTTGGACAACACAAACTTATTAGACTCATAGGTCGTCTTGAATCCAGCCTTCATACAAGGTCGCCGGAAACAAGGTTCTTCACGATGTCAGGGACATGTAAAACATTAGTAAGAGTCACAGTCTTTCCCGAAGTAAACGAGAGTTCAACAGTGCCTTTCCCAATAACTTTGCTGCGTTGACCGTTTGCGGAGACAACATCGTTTCCTTCTCCACTAACCGGTTCGTATGTCTTGTAAAGATTTCTATCCTTACAGATATGGATGGTTGCACCATTGTCGTACCACCATCCACCCCCAGTTTCAGCAACAGCATTGGCGGCTTGCACCACGATCACAAGTTTGTCATCGACCATATTTGCCTCCTTTTTCTGGTTCTGCTGTTGTTTCTTTTTGAGACGACAGTCACGAGCAAAATGGCCGGGTTTGTCACAGAAGTAGCAAGGGCCGACAGCGCCCTTCTTCTTACTCTTCTTGTTGGGATGCTTCTTAAACTGAGTATCATTCTTAGGTTTCAAGGAATTCGGTGTTTTAGATTCTTCTACGCTATTCACCTTAGAATGGTTTTCAGAATGTGGACTATCCTTAAGTTCTCGCTTACGAGAGTCCTCTTCTATGCGAAGATGACGTTGTAAGGCCTCTAAATCATAGTCAGTCTCAGCATGCTTAAGTTTCTTCTTATAACCATTCCAAGAAGGGGGGAGACGAGAAATAATAACCCCAACAACAAACGCAGAAACAAGATCAATTCCAGCATCCTTAAGTGATTAACTATGAGTAAAAGTTCACTGACCTGGGCAATGATTGACTTACTGTCAACCATCTTAAAATCCATGAAATTGCAAATCAGGAATTTCTTGTTGCTTGCTTCAGAAATCTTGTATTTGTTGTCAAGCGCAGTCCACAATCCCTTTGCAGTCCCAATACTCCGATGTGCATTGTACACATGTTTGTCCAGAGCATTCAAAATATGACCACGACACATGAAATCATCTTCCTGACGCTGCTTTCGTCTAGCCTTCAATTCCTCAGTGTCATTGTCAGTTGCAGCAGGAATTTCCTCCAATCCATCTTCAAGTATGTACCACAACTTGATGGTGATCAGGAAAAACTTCACAGTCTCTTGCCAACGGGTAAAACCTTCACCATCAAAACGTTCCAATCGAGTAAAGGTTTGGTTCATCACTTGCAGAGATTGAGCAGTAGCATTCGAATTCGAAGATTCACCCTCCATTGCCAGAAGATATTTGTCTAAAAACTGTTGGAAAAAATTGGGTTTCACAAAGGATGAATGAATCAGAGAAGAAAGTGTTGCACTCCAAAACTTTCAAGGCTTGTATAAATTTCTTTTAGACAAATATTTCTACCCTCCCAATAACAATTGGCGATTACAACAGGTATGCGAAATATTGCCTTCAGGATACAATGAAAGCCCTGCAACGAAAACTGAATTCAAGGTTTGTACCCCTTGATTCAATCAAGAACACACAAAGAGATTTCTGATTTCTGATGATGCTTTTTGAAACAGAGAAAACAGATTGATTTTTCTTATATGTTTAAACGAAACTGGGAGAAGCTATTTATAAAGGGTTTTGCACCTGTTGGGAATAGGTTTTTATTCGCCAACAGGTTTCTATTCACGAAACGTCGGGTTCCTTCATCAACAGACATCAATGGTGTCTTTTGGATTCGAAATTTTCGAACAGGCTTTTATCGGCCAAATAAAACCGTCAGTTCAAAAAATTCTTCCGGGGGCGTTGCCCCCTTGAAACCCCCACCAGGGGCGGTCTCCCCTGGACCCCCACGACCACAGCCTGGGGGGCGATGCCCCCCAGGACCCCCCTTTGGTAAGCGGTGTTGAAAATATTCCAACATATACATGAAGGCGTAATTGTGCTTCCACTAATGCAAAACATGGAGATGGGGTCTCACTCCTTTATCAGTTGGATATATATCATCTGGAGCTAGTAACAAAGGTAAGCCGGATGTCTACATTGCTGACGGTTTGTGACCGATTGATTAAAAGAAGATAGATTCAAATACAGGACACATTGAGAATATATACCTAGAGTCCCAGACTCGATTCTCTAATTCTCTGATCTTCCATTACTCACGTGTGTTACATACACTGACCACTAGGACTGCCAACGGGTACTTGATTTCCCGGAACCGAACAGGATCCGGGTGTATCGGGTCCGGTTCCGGATTCTAAGATTGGATCCATTAACAAAATCACTACCCGACGGATACCCCACAGGTATCGGATACCCGAATATTCATCTTTTGCTTGTTAATTTTACTTAAAATAGAAATTTTTTGTATGGTTTCGTTTGAATTTTTTTCATTATTCGTTTATTTTCTTACTTTTAATGTTGATTAAAACATTTATATAGATATAATAATAATTTTATTTGAAAATTTATAAAATTCAAGCTAACATAGCAATTATAAAAATAGATTATCAAAAAATATAATTGAATTTTGAGGACCCGATAAATAATCGGACCCGACGGGTAATTAACGTTTTTAACGGGTCCGGTTCCGGGTCCATCAATTTAGGAACCCGACCCGGAATCGTCAGGACTCGGAACCGATTAAAATTAGCGGTTCCGGACCGGGTAGTATACTACCCGGAACCGATAGGACCCGTTGGCACCCTTACTGACCACCACTCTCACTGCACACGAGCCAAACACACGCTCACATTACACTGTGTTATTAGGAGTAACCAATTGTAACCGAAGCCAATTAATGGTTTTGCTTACAACCATGCGACCATCGAAGGGGATTAGTGCACGGCACAACCACTAGCAATCATTACACTGTGGTCATGTTTTATCATAACCACCACGACCACGGCACAACCACTAGCTCCATGCTCCATTGGCCTGTTATCAGATAATATTGATAAAACTTCTCATCAACCACATTAAGACCCCTATTTTAAAGAGAATTACGTATGGCTTCATTGGTGTCATATGCAATGCTCTGGAGTAGAAAATATTCAGTAACTCATTATTCTAGATCCAATATGCCGGCTGGAACCGATCAAAAAAAATAATAATATGCCGGCTGGATTTCGCTAATTCTATTTTTTTTCTTATCATGGCAGAAACTCATTGCCACATCCGAAAAACAAGAAATAAAAATTCGTCCTTATAGAGAATTACATGTCATATTTGACCTCCGAGCAGAGCAACGTTGTTAACTTGTAACCCAAGTGGTAAGAGCAAGTCTTATGGTGGAAGAGTTTCATCTTCCATCTTCCACGCCATCTCAGCATTTGGAACCGTGGATGGAAGTGCAAGTGTAGTGGTGGAATAGTGAAAACGCTATTCTTAATATCACTAAAAAAACGCTATTCTTAATAGCGCTAAAAAAACGCTATTAAGAATAGCGTTTTTTCCAGCCGTTAGATTTCAACAACTCATCCTAAATCTACGGACAAAAAAAAATCCTATTCTTAATAGCATTTTTTTAGCGCTATTAAGAATAGCGTTTAACGCTATTTTTATTGGCGTTCAGATGGATTCCACGAAACGGTGGAACCTTTCTTGGATTTTCTGTGGAAAATCCCAACTTGAAAGCCATTATCCTTGACATTCCATGGTTTTTCCACACTTGGAATATGTTGGATTCCACCATAAGACTTGCTCTAAGAGATGGTTGTGGTCTGACAGTAATCAGACATTTGAATTCCTGTCGTGTCCTCTAACTAGTAACTTGCTAGGTATTACTTTTTACCATAATTGCAAACCAAGTTTGTTTTATTTTATTTTACTTCTCAAGCAAATCCACTAGAAAGTCCCATATGCAAAAGTAGTAGTACTACCAAAGGTGAATCAATTTTAACCGTTGGATTCGCGATGTGTGATTAGAGGGTTGCGATTGGCAGTGTCCTAGACAGTGGAGAAAGTAACAGCCCTGGTTTAGCAGCTTCAGCTAAACTAGTGGATATGAAGTAGTAGTACAGTACCTCACATGAAGACAACAAACGGCTACGTATTAATCTAGAAATGTAGGTTGGTCCTTGAACAACTCTATAAAATTCTGACAAGGACCTGAGTGAACATGAGGTCCTTGAAATCCATTATATACTAGTAGTGGTTTCCTCTTCACTTCTTTCTGAATGACCAGAGAAACAAAGAGAGAGAAGGAGAAACGCCCACAGAGAATCATGGTATGATTTTTAACTAAAGAGATAAACAGTTTGTTTAAGCAGTTAATCATCTAATTCTTAGAAGCTAAAACTATTACATCTGAGTATACAGTACTTCAAGTTTTTGTTTGTCTGTTTTTTTATTCAAAATCTTTTTATCTTAAAAACCCATTTTTGTTTTTCTATTAAGATTCCCTGTTGTTCTAAGTTATGTAACTATGATATTTGAATCTGAGCTTACTGCTATGTTTTCTTTGGTTTTTATCTGATTTTTTCAAAATCCATTTATCTTAAAAGCCCATTTTTTTTTATTATGATCTATGTTGTTGTGAGTTGTGTAACTATGGGAGATTAGCTTACTGCTATAATATTTGTTCTTCTTTGCTTTTCATCTGATTTTTCTAAGACCCTTCCATCCTGAAAATCCATTTTCATTTTTCTGTTTGATGTTGTTGTATGTTCTGTAACTGTTATTGCATCTGATGAGCTTGCTACCATGATAGTTCTTCTATGTTTTTTTTTTTCCTTGTATCTCATTTTAAAACTTTTATCTGGAAAATCATTTTCATTTTTTTATTAAGGTCTCTGTTGTTTGTGAGTTTACTTCTATGTTTATTCTTCAATGTTCTCTTTTCTTTTTATCTAATTTTTTCAAAACCTTTTCATCTTAAGAAACCCATTTTCGTTGTTTTTTTCCATTATGATTCTGTTTTTGTAAGTTCTGAAACTACTATATCTTAGTCTACTACTGTGTTTTCTTTGATGTTTATCTAATTTTTCTAAACCCTTTTTTATTTATAAAAACCCATTTTCACTTTCCTAAACCCACTTTCTTTTCCAATTCTGTAAATATATTTCAGTATGTTTTGATTAATTATTTCATCTAATAATTTTAATCTTTGTGAACATTTTTATGACAGACGAACTGCTTAGCCTGCACCAAATCTGGGAAAGATTGTCCTGAGAATTGTTTAATGGCCAAACATATTAACTCTGTTGAAATAATGGAAACTGTTGAAGGACATTTTGGTAGTATAGCCAATTTCATCAGATTGGTGGAAGCTGGGGCGTTTAATCCTGAAAAAGCAGCACAGACCCTGTTGCTTGAAGCGACATGCCGAAAGAGTGCTCCTGGGTTAGGTGTATTAGGTGTAGCTCGAACTGCTGTTGCGCATCTTAAAACTGCATATCTCGCTTCCAGACAACCAGCAACTTCACCTCCGGCCAAAAAGCCTCGTCCTGACGAAGGGAGTACTAGTAACACTGACGCTGGGCATGCTGAATTACTGGCGTCCATTGCTGCTCTTAATGGCGTATCCGTCGAAGAGATGTCAGGGTTCGATCTTTTACCTGATGAAAAGGAAATTTGGGATATTATCTACGAAGACAATCCCAGCCTCCGCATTCCCAACCAGGAGAATCCCAACCAGCAGTAAATTTCTAGTAGTTTACTTCACCATCTCCACTTTGTTTGTTATTTAATGCTTTTGTTTTGAGTAGATCCAAAGAGTAGTAGTGCCTTAGCAGGCTAGCTACATCCACAATTTTTTTCTGAGGCTCTGAGCTTGAAAGATTATGGGTCTACCTTTTATTTACTGCTGTGTGTTTTCACAGTTTGCAGTTAAATTTTACAATGTTATTGACACGTTGTGTCCGGTTGAAAATCAGTGTTTGCTTGTCAAAACTTTAAGTAGTATTTGATATCTCTATATTTTATGCATTATATTTTAGTATCAATGTCTCAGCCATTTTTGAGTTCCTCTCTATGTCCATATTTGGTTGGTGCACAAAAGACCTCACAAATGTTTTGCTCCGATACGTGGATAATAAACAAGGTAACAAAGGCCGGTCTAGCTAGTTTTCTTGAGATTGGTCGGTATTAGGGAAGAGGGCCACTCAAAACTCAAAAGTATCCTGCACACGTTTCCCACTAATTTAAATCCATAACAGTAAACCGCAAAAATAGTTTTCTTCTGTTCTATTTTGTATCTTTCCCTATTTCAACCTTATTTGCCTGAACAAATTCAGGCCTCTACGTCAGACTGTTCAGGCACTACTTTAGGGGCAGTGCAGTTAGCATAAAAATAGCAGTCTTTTCAAATTAAAGGTATTTGACTGACTGACGGACTCCATTCGCTCAAGTTGGAAATTAACATAGAAAATTTGGGAATGACTAACTACACCAGATGGTTAAATGCAAGCTACACTCAAAATGATGAATGTTTGTGAACCTAAATTTTGTTGGTAACTAATACACACTTTTATCATGATCTTTTATTCGCTCTATTCTTTTTAAATCCGATTCAACACCATTAATGGTGAGAATTAGGGATTTTAATTAGTATCTCTACTGCAGCCATAAAAACAGCCGTTGCTTTAAGCCTGGGACTACTGCGAACTCCACTGAGGCCTCTTCCTATGCACATTTCAAAAAGAACTTCTTTGGCATGCCAGGTGGCATGAAAAACGAGTTACGCCACTATGAGAATACAATAGAGGTACAGAGTTTCTATCGACCATTATTATCCAAACGAATTTGGTTTTGCTGAAAGCACCATTTTATTTATCACTACGGTCATCTCTTTCTCAAATAAAATCCCATCACTTAAAATTACTGAATCGGATACTACATGAGGATTAAAAATATATGAATACCTATTTATATCCTTTCCCTCAAATCTTAAAATAAAAACCTGTTCATAAAAAGTATATTTCTTAATATTATTTTCTCTTTAACTAGCAATCATTTGTTAGCCAAAGCCTAAATATAGCCTAAATTGAAGCGGGTAAACTTACGGCACTTTTGGAGACAATAGTTATCAATATGAAGATACAAGAGTTTGGAACACACGACAGATGGGATTTCCACTGTTCGATCTTGCTACAAAGTATTGAATCATAAAGAAAATATGGTGTTTCCTCATAGGGCGGTATGGATTAATACTAAGGTACCATCTAAACTAACATTTTTCACTTGGTTGGTACACCACAATTCCATTATTACCCATGATGTACTTAAAAAGAGAGGTCGATGCTTGGTAAATAGATGCAACAAGTGCAAAATGGAGGAAGAATCTATAAATCATTTATTCTTGCATTGTACTGAGGCTACCAATGTGCGGAGATACTTCTACAAAGCTTTCAGAGTGGATTGGGTCTAGGGAAGAGACATTGGCTTGGTATTTCTTGAAACAAAAACTAGAATCTTCATAAAAAAAGGGAGATTTTATATGGAACTTGCTTCCATTTGCTATCTGTTAGGGAATTTGGAAGGAGAGGAACCAAAGAACATTCAATGATAGGGAAATCCTTGTATCCAGCCTCATTTTGGAAATCAAAGCCGACATCCTATATTGGGCTCAGCCATCAGGAGTGTTAGATGGAATGCACTTTGAAGACCTTGTTCTTAGATGGGAGGAACTAGTAAGAGAGTGAAGAGTAGAGTGCTTGTAATGGGCTGCACTGCGAATTGTTCATTTGATCATGGTGTTTGTATTCTCACTTATATTATTCTTTATTCTTTTATCAATTTAATTATCTATTTTGCTGATCAAAAAATAATATATATATATATATATACTAACTGCAGGTATATGTGTTGCCTATCTCCATATGTCCATACTGGGTCTTGTTTGGGTTTGAAGCGTCGTCATTTTTTTATCTATATAAAAATAATGGTCATGTATTGGGGACAAGCAAATTAAAATCCCTAATCTGAGACCAGTCACTAAAACACAAAAACGGGTTTATAAAGTAATTCCAATAACCTTATCTATCTATATTAGTAAATGGCTAATATGTCCCTGGTTAATTAGTGTCAACTTAGTCAATTAGTAACAAAACTATCATGTTAGATGTGAAATTAACTTAGTTAATTAGTGTTAAAAAATTGTTTTTTTTTTGGACAACAACCTATAATCCGTGGATAATATTACACTCATATACCAATTCTAGGTTGGTTTTCTTCATCCTCCAAGAACACTAAGGAACTATGGATATTAAGTGTCCACGAAACCGATTTTGAAAATTACACTCCAAAATCATTTTATGTTAACATTGGTATCAACCGATTATAACTTCAAAAACATAGAATTTTTTTTTTTTTTGAAACTTGCTTTATAGGTCGATATGAACGATCATATCCCGAATATGAAAAACATCAAACACAATTTAAGTCCAGACGCCATATATATATATATGCTCGATTTAAGAATGAGTATGATTTCATACTCATTCTCACATCGGGTATGAATCATACTCTTGAGTATATATGAAGTCAATCATACTTATTATGTTCATAAAATCATACTCATACTCATTTCAATTCAAGCTTTCAGTAATATTCATATTTAGTTCGAGTATACATCACTATGAGCATGAAATCATACTTATTCAATAGAATTGGTGGACGAGGGAATCCAAATGGACCGATTCTATATATACAAAAAAAAACAAAAAAAATTTGCGATTCCTCTAACCATAATCGGTTTATATTAGTATCCATATCGACCGATTCTGAGTTGTGTTCTTCAACCTCGAAGAACATAAACCAGAATTGGTTAATGAGAGTATCAATGTCAACTGATTTTGGCTTGTGTTCTTCAACCACGAACAACACGAATACAAATTTGTCGAGAAGTATATTATCATCGACCGATTATGATGGAATCGGTCAATATAGACATGGACATCAACCGATTTTTTCTAAACGCATGACATATGGATATCTTAATCTTGAAAGGTTAAATCTATCAAAAACCTAACTAAGAGGAACGAGTTAATAAAACTAAATCATTATATTGCTGCACTCGGCCGACAATTTTTAATTTAATAAAAAAATATTCAAACCAAACGAGGTAATGAATTAATTTCATAGGTATAATTAATTTGAAGGTTTTATTGTTGAGAGAGATATGATTTTAGTGAAGTGTCAGTTGAATAGAATTGATTGTCAGATAATTATGTTTAGAATTAGGTAAGAATGGTAAGGTGACCTAGTACTTTCTCGATTTTTACACGCCACTTATCCTTCTTTATTGGGAAGACAAAAAAAAAAACATAGGCCTCAAATTAGGGAGGCAAATTAAAAACTCTGCAAGGATAAAACAACTAACAATGGCAAAAAAGAAAAGAAAATTCTCTTGACACCCTAACTTAAAGGTGCATAAGAACAGAGATTAAAGTTAGGTTTTTATTATCCAAATAAATCATGTTTAAAAATATCATGATTTTTAATTGTGGGTTGTAATTAGTTTTTATCAATTTTGTAGACTAAAAAGGTATATATTTATTTGATTTAACAATAATGTATATTATTTGGTATTTGTACAGAGTTTCTACCTTTGTATTTGATTTTTTTTGAAAAATAAAAAGCAAAATATTAGATCAATAACGACGTGACTCTTTTCTTAAATTCAACCTGTACATTATCAACCATCAATTTATTTTATCGGAATTTTTATATCATGCTCAGGAGTAGAGCAGTGCAATCCATTACGTTTGGACGAGTTCTCTTGTATCCTTTTTTCCTTTTTTAGCATTCAAAGTAGAAGAAAACTTACAACTATTTTCAAATAAAAAGGTAAGTTAAATGGTTGCTGCTGGCAATAGAAGAACAAATGCTTTCACTGAGAGTTGAATTGAACTCAAGACCTCCTACTTACTAAACGGGCGCTCTAACCAACTAATGAGCAATGAAAGCAGTTGTTTACATTTTTTTTTTTGTTCAGTAAAGAAGTGATTTTATTAATGAAAACAGTAAGTACAAAGTAGAAACCCCAAAAAAACATTTCTCTTGGGAGTGTGAGATGCCCGAATAAGATAGAGGAATGTTGTCCTGCACAGCTACGCGGGACTGCTTAATAAGCAAACAACTTATTAAGCGTTAGATCATCTAATCAACGGTGGGATTAATATGATTAAGTTTTACCAGTACTATACACAGCTGGCCTACTTTTATTACTAGAACTAGGTCCTTTTTAGCTTTTTGCATTGGATATTAGTCCTTCTTTATTAATCTTTTCTGTACATCAGACGTTCATTCTCTTTTCAATTGAATTCTTTCAATTCAATGGATTCCGATAGTCCGACCTAAAAGACAAGTACCAAAGGATTTTAGCGCCGTTTAGCCCCCTCACAGGCACGTAAAAGTCTTTTAGTTTTCTTGAGACTGGTTAGTACGCAAGAGGGCCACTCAAAGCAAACCCGACTAAAAAATAGTTTTCTTCTGTTCCATTTTGTATCTTTCCCTATTTCAACCCGAAGATTTCAACCTTATTTGCCTGAACAAATTCAGGCCTCTACGTCAGACTGTTCAGGCACCACTTTAGGCGCACTGCACAATAGTTTATTGTTAGCATAAAAATAGTAGTCTTTTCAAATTAAAGTTATTTCACTGACTCTATTGACGAATTAACCTCGAAATCAACCAACTACCAACCTCGAAAAGTTGTTGTGTCCTACTCTCAATATTATGGAAATATCAACGGTGAATTTTTGTATTTGTACGCAGTAACTACTAGAAAGTATTATTTTATTTTAATTTTTGATGAAAGAAATCAAAGCATAAGGTGGTGGTACGGGGGCAACCTATTCTTCTAAATCATACATTCCAACTGAAATAATTTTTTCATGTTGTTAACTCAACAATCAATACGTGTTCAATATGACCCAATATTGCACACGGTAATCTATCGGCAAAGTTTGTTAGCTTGTATAATAGGAAATCAAATCCAATTAGGAAATACTTTACCTTGAAATTAAAGAAACTCATGTGTACATATATATATTGTATCTTCATATATTTAGTTCAATGAATTTGAATGAATAAAACAGTCTTCTATTTAGTCTATTCTGTCTTTCTTATCTCTTCTTCTAGTTAACCTAAACTTTAGTAAATCTAACTTGGTATCATTTTAGCGTGTTTCGATACTTAATAATGTCTACCGAGCCTTCAACTATTTTCTCTACAATTTATTCTTCTAGTTCTTATTTACAAACCTCAACTATGTCATCTGTTCAATTTTCCCAACCTCATCACATAATTACTATCAAACTGGATGAAACCAATTACTTTGGGTTGCGTGCTCAATTTTTACCATAACTTCAGGATTATGATTTAGATGGTTATATCACCAATACAACCCTTTTCCCTGCACCTGCTCTTGTTGATGAATCCCCCAATCCTGCTTTTATTTCATGGAGAAAACCAGACAAAATCCTGGTTAGTTAGTCGTTTCCGTCTCTTACTTCATCTATTCTTCGTCATGTCCATCGTCTCACCATATCTAAAGAAATCTGGACCTCTCTTGAAGCTCAATATGCTTCCAAGTCTGATGTTTAAATTCATCATCTTCACTGTGAATTACGTGCCCTAAACAAAGGTTCTCAAACTATGGGATCATACATTGATCGTGCTCGAGATTTATTCGATAGCCTTATCTTCCAATACAACAGTTACTGATAAGGAATTTTGTCACTGCCTCCTTGCTGGTCTAGACAGTTCCTATGATGCAATCGTTACATCGCTTACTACCACAATGAGTTTTATTACCATAGAATATTTCATTACGCATTTCCTTACGTTTGAGTTGTGTATTGAACAACGGGTCAAGACATTAAACTCTCAGCCCGTTGCCAATGTAGCTGCGCCATCCCGCTCCCATGCACCCATCTTGTCTCGCTTCCCTCCAATGAATGGATCTTCTCCGGCACAGTATGCTTCCTCTACTGTTTCATCTCGCTTCTTTGTATCCAACATATCACAACCTCAACGTGGTGCTAGTCGTCCAGAAACCCCTTGTCGACTATGTGGTTGTAAGAATCACGAAGCCTCAGACTGTTGGAATTGTTTTGATAGGGGATTCCGTCTACCTCGGCGTCAACCACCATCATCTGCACCTCGTGATTATACTGCTCAGGGAACTAGTTTACTTTATTCCCCTCCATGGACTCCTGATAGTGGTGCCACAGATCATATTACCAATGATCTTTCTCTTCTTCAATTTTCAACTGGGTACACCAGTCCTGATCAAATTCAGATGGGTAATGGTTCTTCTATTCCAATTTATAATGTTGGAACATCTATTTTTGGAATTCTCACTCGTAAGTTACAGCTTCGTAATGTTCTTTTTGCTCCGAAAATCTCTCATAATATCTTATCTGTTTCTCGTCTTACCAATGATAATAATGTTTTGTTTGAATTTCATCCAAACTTTTATCTTGTGAAGGATCTATGTGCCGGGACGGTTCTTCTTCGCGGTAGTAGGAAGGGTGGTTTTATTAACTTGATGACTCGTATAAATCTCTTAGAGTTTGAATAGGAGAACGTGCTAAAGTTTGCGTCGGAGAACGTGCTAGTTTACAAGACTGGCACTCTAGATTGGGACGTCCAATGATGTGTACAGTTCGTAAAATTATCTCTGAATTTTCTCTTCCGGTTTCAAACCATATTATTAGTTTTTGTTCATTTTGTCATGAACATAAGAGTCATAAGTTACCTTTCAATTCTAGTAAAACTACTTATTCAAGTCCATTAGATTTAATTGTCTCAAATGTATGGGGACCTTCTGATATTTTATCTAATGAAGAATACATATATTATATCATATTTATTGATTCGTTTAGTCGTTTTACTTGGATGTTTCCTATATCTCAGAAATATGATGTCTTTTCTATATTCTTTTTGTTTCAAAAGCATGTTGAAAACCTTTTTAATCGAAAGATCAAAATATTTCAATCTGATAATGTTGTTGAGTATCGCAAACTTACTCCGCATCTTCAAAAACTCGGTATTTTTCATCGATTTTCATGCCCACATACTTCTGAACAAAATGGTTTAGTAGAACGTCGTCATAATCATATTCGTGAAATTGGTCATACGATTCTAAATATGGCTTCTGTACCATCCACATATTGGTACGATTCCTTTTACACTGCTTGTTATTTGATGGATCGTGTTCTTTCGACTTCCATTAATAATTGTTCTCCATATGAAGCTCTTTTTAGTCTTCCACCAGACTACACTTCTCTTCGTGTGTTTGGTTGTTTGTGTTATCCTTACCTACGTCTGTATAGGTCTCACAAAATGGAGCCTCTTTCTTCTCCTTGTGTTTTTATTGGATATGGTCCATCTCATAAAGGTTACAAATGTGTTCATATTCCTACGGGTCGCATATATGTAAGTCGTCATTTCGTTTTTGATGAGACTACCTTTACCTTTGCGTTTGCATCATCACCTTCTCCGGCATCGTCTACTTCTCAGGTACTTCTTCCTTCACCTTTCTTTATTTCCTTACCACCATTGTAATCTACCAATTCTCATACTCGATCAGGACTATGAGATGGCCCAGTTCTGGATGCTTCTATTTTTGCTGAACAGTCTGTGCCTGTTTGCAAGTACCATCGTCCTCATCCCCATTATCAGTTACCAGTTCTAGTGTTTCAGCTCCATCTACTACCGCTCACTCTCCTCATGTGAAGAAAGTACCATTGGTTTTGGTCCTGCCAACTGACACCTTGTCTCCTGACAGTGCTGGAACACACAGAAGTTGTCTTGCCAGCACCGACTCCTGATTCTTCTTCAAATTTACCGACAAAGTCTGGAACAACTACTTTATCTACTACGGAAGTGCCTGCCTCTATTGTAAACTCATCCCATGGTAACTCGAGCTAAAGATGGGATATTTAAGCCGAATCGTTTATATGCTTCCAAGTATACATTAGTTACTGATTCCCTTTTTGAGCCTTTTTGTTATTCACAGGCTCAAACTAATCCAAAGTGGCGTGAGGTTTCTGACAACGAAATTAATGCATTACTTCGCAGTGGTACATGCATGGTCGCTTGTACTATATGATCCTTCTATGAACGTTATTGGCTGCAAATGGGTTTTTCGCATCAAACGCAAGGATGATGGTACAATTGAACGTTATAAAGCTCGACTGCTTGCGAAAGTCTATAATCAACAATAGGGAGTAGATTATTCTGAAACGTTTAGTCCGGTTGTTAAACCGTCTACTATACATATTATTCTTACATTAGCCTTATCTTCCAATTGGCCTATTCATCAACTTGACATGCAAAATGCATTTTTACACGGACGACTTAATGAAGAAGTTACATGAAACAACCACCAGGTTTTGTGGACTCTCTCTTTCCTACACATGTTTTCAAATTACATCGTTCTCTTTACGGTCTTAAACAACCTCCTCATGCATGGTACCATAGAATCAGTACTTTATTGTTACGGATTGGTTTTATTACTTCAAAATGTGACTCATCTCTATTTATTCACAATGGTACTTATGGTACGATTTACTTGTTAGTATATGTGGATGACATCATAGTCACTGGTTCTAGCTCTACGGGCATTACTTCTATCCTTACTCGTTTGCAACAAGAATTTGTAATTAAAGATCTTGGTTTCTTGTCGTATTTTATTGGCATTGAGGCGACTCGTACTTCTTTAGGATTATTTATTTCTTAACAACGTTATGCGCATGATCTTCTTGTTCGAGCAAAAATGGATGGAGTCAAACCGATTCAAACTCCACTTAGTACTTCTGGTGATATGTCTTCCGATAGTAGCACTCTATTATCTGATACTACTGAATACCGTAGAATCGTTGGAGCTTTGTAGTATTTGACAATTACTCGTCAAGATCTTGCATATGCTGTCAATAAGGTATGTCAGTTTATGCATGCTCCCACTGTGTTTCACTGGAGTTTGGTTAAACGAATACTATGCTATCTCAAGAATACACCTAACCTTGGTATATTTGTTCGACCATCTTCTTCTATACAATTTTCTTTCAGTGCATATACTGATTCTGATTGGGCTGGTTCTCTTGATGATCGTCGTTCTACAAGTGTCTATTGTGTTTATTTGGGTGGCAATATCATCTCTCGGGGTGCTCGTAAACATAAGATGGTGTCTCGTTCAAGTACTGAATTTCATTATCGAGGAATTGCAATTGCCACTGCTGAAATTATGTGGATACAGTCACTCCTCTCGGAGGTTCGTGTGTGTACTCGTTCTCCTCCCGTTTCATGGTATGACAATTTTGGTGCAAGTTATCTTACCGCAAATCCTATATTTCATGCACGAATAAAGCATATTGAAATTGACTATCATTTCGTTCGTGATCAGGTTGCTTCTAAACTTATTGATGTTAGGTTTATATCGTCTAAAGATCAAATTTTTGATATATTTAAAAATCCACACTCTAAAGATCGGTTTTCTATTTTGCGATCCAGGATAACGGTTCAGGATAACCCGTTACGCTTGCGGGAGGGTGTTAACTCAACAATCCGTATGTGTGCAATATGATCCAATATTGCACACAGTAATCTGTCGGCAGAGTTTGTTAGCTTATATAATAGGAAATCAAACCCAGTTAGGAAATACTTTACCTTGAAGTTAATGAAACTCGTGTATATATATTGTATCTTCGTATGCTTAGTTCAACGAATTTGATTCAATAAAAAAATCTTCTGTTTAGTCTATTCTGTCTTTTTTATCTCTTCTTCTAGTTAACCTAAACTTCAGTAAGTGTAACTCATACTGATTTCTCTTTCTCCTTCTTGTTGATAGTAAAATTCATAGCCCAAAACATTTCATGGAGCTCATTTGTAGCTAGTACGTGGAGTACCCTATGACACGGGAGTATACAAAGAGCTATAAGCATCTTACAACTATTGCAATCCTCAGAGAAATTTCTATGGGATGAACAAACTTAGAATTTGTTCATTTTGATCCCACTATGGGATGAACAAACCAAGAAAATGGATGTTCAAATGAACATATTTGTTCATTTGAACATCGAGTCACACCATCAGACGCGCGTTTGTTGCAAGGACGCGCGACATCTCTACTAACGTGCGAGAAAAGAAGAAACGCGGGCGTCACCAGCACAATCGCCGGCGTCACTAGCATGAACGCCCACTGCAAATCAGTTTTTTTTACTAATATTTTTCTCACTTTATCCTATTTTATCTCACTTTTATCCTATTTTATCTAACTCCATCCTATTTTATCTCACCAAAATATTATATTTTATATTTCAACTTTATCCTACAAAGAATTTTATATTAAAAAGAAATACTAGTGGAGCCCTAAAAAACCAAATCTGTTCATTTTGCCCTGCTTTACCATAGTGAAAAAACCCATTTGACCATCCACGTGGCTGGACAAAATTTTGAGTTTGAACATTACCATAAGAACTGCTCTCAAAATATAATGTCAAGGCATTAAGAACACCCATCCATTTTTGAAGCTTTACACCCAATTTGTAATTTAGGATGTGGCTTTATTCCCATACGCATTTTAGATACAATTTTGAATGCCTGCTTGCTTTTTATTTTGCCATCTCAGTGTCCATTTTACCTCTCACATTGTCTAAGAATGTTACATGATTTGAATAATAGACTCCTTCTGGTCCAATGTAGTGCTCCTGGATGTAATCCATGATTTGAATTTGATTGGAAACAAAAAATAAGATCGCATGTCATAATATTTATAAGCCGGTCCTCCATGAATTGTTGGACCTTTAAGCTTATAAAAAGAAACACTTTAGCTCTGTTATCTTTGTTTTGAAGCAAGGTATTGAAAGCTTGAAGTAAAGCGTAAAACGTTTTTTATTTTTACGAAGACATGCGCATGTTGAAGCGTGAAGCGTCGCTTCATGATTGATGTTTGAAGCGGATTTTTTACTATAAATAATAGTAGTTTGTTATTAATAATTTAATATTTAGGAGGATAATAATTGTATAAATTTAATATAAGTCCAGTTAATTTCAAAAACAGTAGCGTGGCATGGTGGTTCACTTTAGTTTAAGTCGGAGGTTCGAAACCCCCTAAAAATGACTTGACTAAGTCGAAAAGCGCATCAATTAAAGGAATCTTCCACTTCATGGTAGATTAGCTTGGGAGCGAATTGGAAAAATCTGAAGCGAAGTGTAGCGTGAAGCAGCGCTTCATGGTAAATTCGCTTCATAACTATGCTTCGGAGCGAATTGAAAAAATCTAGAGCGAAGCGTATGAAGCGTGGCGTTGAAGCGGCGCTTTTAAAAACCATGTTTTGAAGGACTCCCTTCCTTTTGAACAAGGTTGTTAATTTCTTCACCATGAAAAGTAACTTAAATTGCTGAAAACAACAAATGAAAGGGACATACATGCAGAATAAAAGAAACAAGAAAAATAAAAAGGTAAGTTAAATGGTTACTGGTGGCGAAACGACAACAAATGCTTTCATTGAGAGATGCTTTTGCTTACTAAATGGGTGCTCTAACCGACTGAGCTATGAAAGCAGCTGTTGACTACAGGCAGGCAATTCGCTCGACTAGGTCTTTGAATATGCTTGTTTCCCCCAAAAGAATAAAACTAAAACAAGCTGTAGGCAATCTTATGGTATACCTGTAAGGTGAGAAGCACATACGCGAATAATGATGCTGGTCATGATCCATGGGCATGCACGATGCATCTTAAGCATGGAGATGCTGCAATTTGTTGAAAATGTACTCTTATATCTTAGTATAATATTGCCACCAGTTGGTCCTCGACTCAAAATCGATGTCAATGCAGCTTTATACGAAGACGTATCCGTGCTTCCATTGATGCAAAACACGGTGATGCGGTCTCACCTCCGCAGCAATTCGAATGTATATCATCGACAGCAACCAATTGTAGCCGAAGCCAACGGTTTTGCATTTGTAGCCAAGATGGGATACAAGCCTACAACCATGCGACTATTGAAGGGGATTAATGTGTTCGTTTATTACAGTGTCCCCAGCTTTGAGTCTAGTACACTTTCATCCAATGAAAATAAAAAGAATTTACTATAATTCTCTTTATTGTTCTTACACATTTTCTTGTTTCTGATATTTATTTCTTACACAGATTTATTGGAATGACAAATGTGTGCCAATTTCGGTATCTCACTATAACTATATATGTGCATCCACCGTGACCTCAAAAGTAAGCAATGTAATTATAGCAGTTTCTGGCGACCCGACACCAAAGGCAGTGTCCGACATCAACATATTTCCCAAGCCGGAATAAACAATTAATGCAGTGGATGCAAAGGATAGATTCACATTGCCTAGCCATTTTTGGTTGGCATATAAAAGCGGATCAATATAAATTCTTGGATTCTTTTACTAAATCTTCTAAGTTATGGAAAGAAATTTAAAGTTTGTTAAAGAATTAAAGAATTTTCATTGCCGCGTTGGTTCTAGGAGTATCATAATGGTGGAGTTATCTGGTGGTAAGAATCTGAACGTTACTACTAGTTATGATGTTTAATAAAATGTTAAGAATTTAGACTCCACAAAATCTGTACATTCAATAATTTCCCTTTTGATTGAAAATTCTTTAAGTTTTAATGTATGATCGATTATTCAATTCCGATCATTTTTTGTATATATTAGTCTCAACTTCAACCATTTTCTTGTACATGTTTGTTCCTTTCGAATTCAACTCTATCCTCATCAGTATTTTTTACTTCCATATTTTCGTTTAGATTAGCAAATAAAATATAATTTTATTGATCGAAAAAGAGGGTCGGGCGGAAAAGATTCGTACCACCACAGAGAACAAGATCACAGGTGTTTCACCTAATTACTTCGTGTAAGCGCAGTATATATATTATATATTATTTTTTTAATTTCTATTAGTATTTCATGTTTGTTTTGTTCAGATATCTAATTTTTTTTGCTCGATTTGTAATTTATTCAAATATCAGTGCACTATCATGATTCTGCTCTGATTTTATTAGTTTTTTTTAAACGTTATTAGCACTTTAATGAACATCCCTAATTTACTTTTCATATATAATGACTTTAACAGACGAATATTTTGATTTTGTAGAATTTGTATTAATTATGGAAAACAACCAGATCCAATGTGCGGCATGCAGTTATCAACAGAGAGGATGTTCACCACAATGTCTTCTGGCGCCGTTGTTCCCTCCCAACAAAAGGGATGAATTTGAGGTTGTTGCAAGAGTTTTCACTGCACACAACGTAATAAAACTAATCGAATCTGCTAAACCCCAGCAAGTTATAGCGACTGAGTCTTTGATTAAGGAAGCCGAGGCGAGAATAGATGATCCGGTTCGAGGCTTAACAGGAACTGTGCATGACCTATCTCGCCGGATAGAGGATCTTCGTACTGATCTTCTTTTGGCTAAACAGCAAAACCAACTCTATCGCAGGAGAAATAACCTCCGAGACAAATCGAGTTCAGCTAATAAAGATACATCATCACCAGTAGCTGCAGTGTCATCCAGGATACTACAACAACTTGCTATATCCGGCAATAATCCAGTACATGCACCTTCAAATGAAAAACCATGTGGAGCATGCACGTATAAAAAGAAAAAATGTCCTTTCCAGTGTCCATTGGCTCCATATTTTCCTCTCAACAGAAAAGAGGATTTCGGGAATGTCACTAAAGTTTTTGGTGCAACCAACTTTATCGAGCTGATAAAAGAAGCTGATCCTCTTCCATATTTGGCAGCCGAGTCAATGATAATCGAAGCAAGAGCAAGAATTTCTGATCTTGTTCATGGGGTAGCAGGTATTGCTGAGACCCTATCTCAGCAATTGGATGACCTTACTTCTGAACTTGCTAATATTAATCAAGAAAACAGATTTCTTCTCCAGCGAGAAAGACTACTTTCGCAAAAAAATCTCATTTAAAGAACGACATTCTTATCAACTTAAAAAAAGGAATCTTCATCACCAGCGCCCGTGGTAGTTCCATCTCCACCGCTGCAAGATCTAGATCTTTATCACCCTTACCTTAAGGTACTGTAAGTCAATTATTTCTGAAACATATTTATGCCCGTAACGTCTTTCTCTCAGGTTTAAAAATGATTGTAAAGATTCGTATATCTATCACTGTTGGCAAAGTTGTTGTAAGAGGACAATTGATTTTGAGAGTTTGTTATGTGAAAGAGTTGAACAAATGTACCAACCAAGAACAGGATAAACGAAGGAATAAATAATGCATAGAGGTCAGTTCATGAAATTTGTCTAGATATTCTTACCATTAATTTTCTAATGTTAGTATTGATTGACACCGACTTTGAAACCTGTTGGTTCTTTTCGTGTATGTTGCCGAGATGAGTTATCTTCACCTTTTCCATCACAAGTTATTTGGATGCTAACAAATGTAAGTTCTAACTTTTAACGTCTGGCAAGAAAAGGCAGATAAACGACTTTTAACGTCTGGCAAGAATCTTTTAAGTTTGGATATTCTTATGAATTTTTTCTCTGTTATATGTAAGCAGGTGACAATCGATGAAAAACATCATGTAGTAATCCCGTCATGCAACTTTTGCAACTCTTGTTTTTCTTGTGCTTTGTCGGCGCTTTTGCTTGTACTTCTTGTTTTTCTTGTGCTTTCTCGGCGCTCTTGGAACGGATTTTTGCTGTTCCGAAAAAATCAAACAATTCTATCGAACACACCTCGTTTTACTGTTATGCCCAATTCCTTCTTCTAGTACTTTCTTTTATCCTACAAAGTTGGCTTGGTACCAATGGTTGTACATCCTACCATGCGAATCTTTAGCTCTTGTGGAAAATCATCTGGTTGAATTATCTTTACCAGATACTGCTCAGCTTTATTATTCAAACCCTTTGGACATCCTAATATATCTTGTAGATGTTGGCTGACCAAGATGCACCAAGCTCAGTATCATCTCTGGTTCCATATTTAACTTTACCGCAGTTCCATAGTTGATCAATGAAAAGTATAACGTGAATTTAAGTACAGAAACTCCATGCTTCTCGGCAAGTGTGAGACCATCCCGTACAAAATCATTTAAAAGCAATTTCTTATGACAAGTGTTTCATATGACTGGTCAAAACCCACTCAGAGAATACAGGAATACAGGATTTTTGTTGAGAGATATCAGTATCACAACAACCAACAGAAGAGATTCTCAGTATCGTATTCTCCTTGAGAGATAAGAAAGACTCAAACCCAGGAATATACTAGGGTTTTGGTTATTGAATCGATGGTCATGGAGAACCTTCATCCAGATATTACTGCACAGATTCTTTCCAGGGTGCCCCAAAAATCTGTTTCGAGCTGCAAACGAGTATGCAAGACTTGGAAGAAAATCCTTCTTGATATTAGGGTATGCATCTTTATTTGGTCTTTTTTTTTTCCAGGAATTATAAATTGGATATCAAATCTCTGGATACTTTCCATATAAAACATAACCACTGGATTTCTGAAGTTGGTACCCAACAGAGATTTGGTATCCCTTGATAAATCTTGTTCTTTTCTCGTTCAATTTTCGATGGTTATTTTTGATTTATTCTGTGTCTATGCATTTTCTTTTTCCTAGAGAAAGAGATTCAAGTTTACAAGATCACGTCAAGGTTGTGCAGCGTGTAAGCATCAGAGAAAAAAATGTCCACCAACATGTCCCTTAGCTCCATATTTTCCTAGAGATAAATTGAGTGATTTCCTGAATGTTCGTGAGGTTTTCGGCGTCCGTAATTTCTTGAGGCTATTGGAGAAGGCTAACCCTTGGCAGCAAGAAGCAGCTCGAACCTTAATCAGAGAAGCTGATGTTAGAAACAAATACCCTGCTGTAGGAATGTGTGGGGTTAGCGAAAGACTTTATAGGCAATTGGAAGGTGTTACTGCTGAACGGGATTTATTAAGGGAACGGGAAATATTAATAGCACGAGAAAGTACCTTAGAAGATCTAAACATTAAATTCGTTGCGGAAAAATTAGTCTTCCCCGGAGAGGTAGGAATATTGTTCCTTTTTACTGTTGTTGTAGTGTATTGGATATCATTATCTCGATTATTTCTCTTATTTTGATCTAATTGGCATAGGAAATCCAAGCGAATGATCATGTCTTGAATATTTTTCGGTCTCATGGCCAATAACCTACAAAATATTTTGATCACTGACCAGATTTTGGGTCAAATGTTAAATTTTGTGTCACAGTAACAAATTTTGGCTCCCGAAGACTCTCAAGACATCGCGTGGATAACCTGGCAGATTTTAGACCCGAAAAGAGATTGTTTACCAGTTTAAAAGCTTAAAATTTGGGGTCGCAAGAACAATTTGTTTACATGATATTTTTTTTTAGAATTTAAAATCTCCCGAACTTTCTTATATTTGGAAAGAGCTTGCGCAGTTTGTGAGACCCTAACTGCTCTAAAACCCACAAGAGTTGATCAAATTGTTCATCCCACTGGGACAGTTGATCAGTGGATCGCTCGGTATGCTTAAATATAAACAAGCAAAATGGTACTGAAATTTGTTTGAAAAGCATGGGGAAGGTTATGCTTTGTTTTCTTATTTAACATTTTTTCGTATTTAGCAATGTTTCATGAAACAATTTTTGGTATTTTTGGTATTGAAATGGGTTGCACGTTAAAATTTCGTATGATAATCTTTGAGTATTTGGATCGTAAGTTCTGATATGCTTAGGGGTTTTTGTATTAAAATTGGTTATATCCTTATGCGGAGGGATTAGCACTATGTCTTTATCCGTTTTATCGTGGTACTTAATAAATGTTGTAGCTGATTAGAACCTTTGCTACTGTTGTACTTGCTTTCGTTCCTATTGGACTTCTAAGATCGTTGTATATCCGTAAAACTTTCTAGTGATATATGTCGAAAACTTCTTCAAATGGCTTAGGGACGCAGAATTTGATCAATGTTTTGCATTGACATCAAGGCAGCAATATCAGAATTTGACAAACGGAAAATGGGTCATTTGTCCAAATATTTTTAAATCACAGTTCAAATGGATGAGTAAAAAATAATTTGGGTGAAATGGCCAAAAAAAAAAATAGTAAGGATGAAACCAGTTTCATCCTTAGCTTAAATTTAAAAAATAGCAAGGATGATTTTAAAATGGGCATGATGAAACTGGTTACATCCTGCCTATTTTTACATTTTTGTCCATTTAAACAATATCAAAATCTAACTGTCCATTTCATCCAGGAATTGTTGATTTTGGTCTTTTTAACCAATTTTGTGTTTGACAAAAATGATCACTATACAAAAGAGACCTCCGAATGCAAACGACCTCATGAATTTCAAGATACACTCCGTATATGATTTGTGAAATTGTAACCAACGCGGAAACATTGAACTTGTGAATTGCATTTTTTTTCAAGACAAATTCCCTCAAGTGATAGTGAACTTTAGAAAAAATCCCTTCATCAAGAATTAAAACCGGCGCTTAGGGCCTTGCAGTGGACATTCCTCGGTGGTACTTGCACAAACTTATTGGGGGTAAGTCAGTTAGGGAACTAATTCATAATCTAGGAACTCTGGTACATTTCAATTCTTATATACAGTAAAACTTGAGTAAATTAATAATGTTGGGACTGACAAATTCTATCAATTTAGCGAAATATTAATTTATGGATAAATTAATAAATTATTAAATTATCGAAACACTCTAAATTTAAGTTTCAAATATAAAATCGAAGAAAATATTTAATTAAATTTAATGGTTTCTCATAATAACAAATACCTAGAGATATTATTTTCAATTCAAATTGATGTGTAATAATTTTTAGCATAACATAATATAATATAGTATAGTACATTGCATATTATGTAAATAAATTTATATATCTTTTGATCTTCAAATAAACAAAAACAACAATACAAAAGAAGAATGTAACAATAGCACATACTTCTCGTCTGAAAGGTGTCAAAAATCCTCGATGACAAACGGGATTCGAAAAGCATTGTGTGAGTATAGTCATTCCAATCCAAATGTGACTCAAAGAGAAACACTAAAATGACTTCTTGAAAAATTTAACATACTAGTGTGTCAAGGAATAATATCAAATACAATTAAGCGTGCATCGAAATACATGTCAAGTGAATCCAGTTTCTCATAAAGAAGCAATCTTATCGATAGTAAAGCTAAATGATTTCCTCTTACAATTTGAAAAAGACACTCCTGAACTCCTCAAGGGACTACAAAAAAATCAGAGATGAAATCCGGTGTTGCATAAATCTGAACAAAAAACAAACTATTTTGGAATCTTATTTTAGTGACGCATCAATAATGTAATGCTATTATAATGATTGTTAATTTATATTTCAGTTGGGCCCTATTAGATACTTAAAATTTTCGATATCTTATAAATTCAGCAAGGTTATCAATTTAATACGCTGGCCCAAATCGAGATTGGTAAAAAAATATTATTTTAGCTAAATCATTAATTTACCGCGGATTAATTTATGTTTTACTGTAGCTCGGCAACTATGGTTGGAGCATTCAGAGAAATAGTTGGACATATAGCTAGGCTTGGTGGTTGGAGGATATACATATATATATATATATATATAGTATATATAATAGGTAGTCCAGTAAGTGAATTTTTTACCCAATATCATCTTCAATTGATACTTTACTTGTTTGAAATTACTTTAAAGAAGTCATATCAGCCGATGCGTGCATTTTTTCTAAAATGACCATATGGTGGTAGTGTCTAACAATGACAAAATAAATTTACCACTAAACCTTATTTGTCTCGCTATTATCAAAATGGCATGTGCAGTTTTGAATCTTCTGATACATCTATTTTATACCGCTGATCTGAGTTTATATTTGTCCGTATTTTGGACCTAAAAATTGCTAAAGTTTGATGCCGTAATCTTGGAATGGGAAACACATTTTGCTGATCAGTGAACTGCGAAGTTTAGCAACACCACCATGAACCCATAATACATGTATATATCTGGTTTGGAAAGCAACAAACTAGACCTGTTTTTCAGCCATATGATAATGTTAGCTGACAGCTAGGAAGCACATGATTTTTGATGAGTGGTCACAATTTTAAAGAAAGACAAATTCCCTAAATGCATAAATAACGTCAAGTCAACATGGTCAAATTTGTATGCAATGCAAAAACACGAAAAAATTAATAAGTGAAACTTATAGTTCTTCACTGCTACTAATAGAAACCAAATTAAAAGGATAGTAAATTAAGATGAACATCCGGTGAAAATAAAACTAGAACTGGAACTACTGGTAAAACCACCGTGTACGCCAAATTACTTAAGGGTTATATATATTTTTGAGGAGATCGAGGGCCAATTCTTTGTGTTCAGCAGTTAACTCCGACGGCTCAGCAGGTTCATGGGTGGACATTAGACGTTCAAGTACTGTCTCCGTAGAGAAGGCTTTCTCATGGTCCCGCTTTAAGGATGTAGATCCCTGTTTAGCACGAAACCTGATTAGGATAAGCAAATCACAAAAAGCTTACAAACAAACATTCTAATGTACTAATATTAATATTAAATATTCACAAACGATTTTACAATTACCTCCTGAGGCTGGGGAGCCCCTAGTGCTGCTTTCAGTTTTTCATGTAGGACGTTTTGTTCTTCAGCAAAACTAGTTAACTTTGTATTTCTTTGATTAGCATTTTCAATCAGCAGCTCCTTCCAGTACTTCAAAGTGTTGTTTTCTTTCACAAGCTCCTGATTTCTTGAACGTAGTTGCGCCAGTTCCGTCCTGTCAGCAGCATAACCTAATTGAGCTTCTCCCCATGCACCAAAAACTGGATTAACTTTGCGTTGAGATGCTTCAAATATGAGATTCTTTGTCACGTTAGCATAATTACCAGGACCGGCTGCCTCAACTAAGCTAATGAAATTGTCTAATCCAAAATTGGAGGCCACATTTTCCAAGACAACATTTGAGCTTATAATAAACAAAATCACTAAAATAAACAAAATCAGCACTCAGAAATGGGTAACTTAGCATGTGATTAACACAAAATAGGTTTTGTTGAGTGAAAAATTTCATACCTGCGCCATTGAATGTTTCTGTGTGCTTTCCTCACTCTATTTCTCTATTTTATTTCTCTCGTTTGCGGAGTGGGAGATGGAAATTCTTTCTTCTGAAGGAGTTGGAGACAAAGTTGGTTCTTATACAAGTAGTACTTTAACTCATTTGTGGTTAAATCTTAACTCATTGCCGTACTCTTTAACTCATGTTTTGGTGGTATGGTTGTGCTTCTGACAGCAATACAGAGGTGAAGACAAGACTAGGGTCGCCGATCATTTGAATTATGAACAGAGACGCCCGTTATATATCAAGGGCTTGTATTAAGCTAGGATCCCAAAGTTATGGTAGAATAAGGTCATCCAACTCAAAACCAATTGGCAATGAGTGGAGAGGTCCTAATAGATTATAAACCGCAGGATCTTAGAATGCCAAGACAATGTGGGACTAATAATCTCAACAAGTTATAAACTACTGTTACTACTCCTTATTATTTTCTTAGTTTTGGAAACTGCTTTAACGGTGTTAAATCTCCTTTCCAACATACAGTTTTCATACTGTTTTCCAAAATACACTTTTCATTTCTTTAATATCCTAATTTTGATTTTGATGAGAAATTAAAAATGCATCTAAATATTTTAATCTGATTTTTTTTTTTATCGAAAATTGATAAAAACTAAATATTAAATACTGAGCGGGACGATACACAAAGTCCTGAACAATGCTCCAAAAAAAAAAAAAAATAAAGTTCTGAACAGTTGCTTTTCTAGGTTGGTTTTGAAAAGACCCTTTATTTACGTAAGTCCTAGCTTGAGCCAATGGAGTCAGGTGAGGTACCTTTAATTCAAAACGACTACTATCTTTATGCCACTCGCTAACAATACAATAAACCACTGTGCACTCTGCACTCTGCAAAACAGGCTTGCACTGCCCTGAATAGTCTGACGTTGAAATGTGAAACTGTTAAGGCAAATAAGGTTCTAATAAGGATAGATACAAAATGCATAATTTTGTAGATAATCCTTCTAAAAGTGAGCAGTCTATAGTGAAAATATTTGGTTAAAAATTATACCTTTGCCTGCATTATAAGCACCCATTCCATAGTTTAGCAAAGAACGATATCAAATCTTCTCACAGGTTTTATAATTTGACTGGTCAAAACAATACAGGATTTTATCTGAGAGATAGCCTACTGGTTGAGTTTAATTGAAGGACTCAAGCCCAAAGATAGTATTTGGGTCGATGGTGATGGAGAACCTTCATCCATATCATTTCACAACTTCTCTCTCGTGTGCCTCGGAAGTCTGTTTCAAACTGCGGACGAGTATGCAAGACTTGGAAGAATATTCTACTTCATATCAGGGTATACCTGGCCGTCTTTGTATTCTCTCCGTATGCTTTATTTCATGCAATTATCTTCCTAGAGAAAATTGCATGATTTGTTGAATGTTGGTGACGTTTATGGCATTCGTAATTTCTGCGGCTTATGGGATCGGCTCGCTAAGCCTCAGCAGCAACAAGCAGCTCGAACATTAAACAGTGAAGCGGCTCTTAGAAAAGATATCCTGTTGTAGGAATGGTTAGAGTTTGGCGAAGATGTTTATCGGTAATTGAAAGCTGTTACTGGTTGAACGAGATTTATTAAGAGAATCATTGACAGAACGAAACATGAACTTAGAACGAAACAAGATCCCTAGCTGCTGGCAAGTCTCCACTTGGACATGTGTGGACAAAGAAAATTGGTACTAAAATTTGTCTTAAAAGTTATGCTTTGTTTTCTTTAACAAGTTTTGGTATTAAAATTGGTTGTACTTGGGTTCTCTTAATGGACTAAATTATTTATGCTCCTTCTGTCCGTAGCTGAATGACAAACCATTTTAAGATATTTGCATTGTGAAGTTCTTTACTACAGAATGGGAAACAAAACCTGATGAAGTATGCTCGTTGTGGCAAAAGAATATGCAAGATTCAGAGTGGCATCCTTATAAGCAGGTGACAATCAATGAAAAACATCACGTGGTAATTAAACAATTCAGGAAAACATGTAATCCCGTGTGCAACTTTTGTAACTCTTGTACTTCTAGTTTTTCTTGTGCTTTCTCAACGCTCCTGGAATGGTTTTCTTTCTACGACAACACCATGTTTCACAAAAGCCCACCTTTGTAAACATATGGACCACAATTGCTCAGTTAAGATGACTAATCTAACCAAAACCATAGTTTTTTATGCAAAAGTTGTGGATGGAACCACTAAGAGTTCTCCTTTTTCAAAGAGTGATAGATTATTTGGCAAAAGAAAGAGAGACATCTGATACAGTAATAGATACTTTTTAATTGGATAACAAACTTAAACTTACAGCAGAAGTGAACTTGAATGACCGACCATTCAACAGTAGGTCAAAAACAAAGTAAAATGGTCCGGCAGTCATTCAGCTATCTAGAATAAGTAAAATGCTCCTGGACACCATCTGATGTTTCCTAGATGCCGTCATCAGGTGGACATATATCAGTCAGTTTGCACATAATTAGCTCCATAAATGCACAAGTAGCCAGACCACTACGGATACAATCTGCTTCTTCTCCTAATATTGTTTGGGCATCCATTGCTTCATGAACATACTCCTGGAGCCGCTTCCTAATGTCATCGGGATTCTCCACATCAATATCTTCAACATTGAATTCTTGGAAGGCTTTTATTTGCTCCGCAAACTGAGCCACTGAGAAAGTGCTTTGTCTTTCCACCAATGTGTCTTCTTAACAAAATTAAGGTATTTTTCCCAGTCCACTTCACGTAGCATCATTTGAATCCACTGAAGAAGTTCGACATCTGAAATGTTACCTTCCTTTATGATAGTCTCAAGCTTTTGGAGCATCATGCCTACTTTTTTATGAGCTTAAAAGAAAGCAATCTGAGATTGAATATGACATATTACACCCTCAGCAATTCTGGATTTCAATATAGTTAGAACACCCGTTAGAACTTCCAAGTCAATCTGAGCTTCCCTTTGATCTTCATACATATGCAGACAACTCTTATACAGATCATGCAAATAATCTACCAGCATCCCTTCCATGTCTGGATATGTGATACTATGCCAATGTACCAAGAATTGTATCGCGAGATCCCTATGACGATAAAGGGAGTCCCTCATCCCTTGGTAGTGGACATGCATTTCATCCATCGTTTCTTCATTCTCCATCATTTCCTCGGCAATATCGACTTCTTGGATCGGGATCTGGACACCCTCTGGTCTTTTCTCCTCTGCACTATCGACTGCTTGGATTGGGGACTGGACACCATCTGATGTTTCCTCCTTGATGCTGTCATCAGGTGGACATATATCTGTCAGTTTGCACATAGTTAGCTTAATAAGTGCACAAATATCCGGACCACTACTAACATAATATGTTGTCTCTAGTGAAATTGTAGGGGCATCCTCTTGTTCTTGAAGAGACTCCTCGAGCCGCTTCACAATGTCATCGGGCTTTTCCACATCAATATCCTCAACATTGAATTCTTCCAAGGCTTTTATTTGCTTCGCAAACTGAGACCCTGCGGCAAGTGCTTTTAAACAGAATATAATATTTTGGTGAATTGATCCACATTTCAACTGGTGGAAAGGTAGACAAATATATAGAGATTACATGCCTTTCTTACAAAGGTTACAGAGATGTTTTTGGCGTAACATAAGCTAGCAATTATAGAGAATATATTTGCAATAAATCCATATCAATCTGTAGCGTAACACAAGCTAGTGTTTGATACGTGATTTTCTCTTGGTAGCTGTTACCATAAGAGCTTTGACTGAGTCTTGATGAGATGTATTCCTAACATCCCCCCTCAAGTTGTGCATGAGTGGCCGAATGCTCAACTTGTCTCTGAGAAATTCAAATCTTACAGAAGCAAGACCCTTTGTAAAAATGTCAGCTAGCTGATCTTTTGAGGAAATAAACTTTACCAGTAGTGTTTTTTTTGCAACTCTTTCTCGTACAAAATGGTAATCAATTTCAATGTGTTTCATTCGTGCGTGAAAGACTGGATTTGCTGTTAGATAAGTCGCACCCAGATTGTCACACCACAATGTTGGAACTTGTACTGCAATGCCCAATTCATGCAATAGTGACTGAATCCATATCAATTCTGATGTAGCTATGGCTATGCCTCTGTATTCAGCCTCAGTACTGGATTTAGAGACCGTTTTTTGCTTGTGTGCACTCCACGAAATAAGATTACTGCCAAAGTAAATACCGTAGCCACTTGTTGATCTTCTATCATCTAAACTGCTAGCCCAATCAGAGTCTGAGTAGGCATGAAGTGTTGTATCCGCTGAAGGACGGAAAACTAAACCATAATGCACTGTATGTTTGAGATATCGTAGGATTCTCTTAACTAGATACCAATGCTCAACAAAAGGATTATGCATATAATGACAGACTTTGTTGACTGCTACCGCAATGTCTGGTCTGGTGAGATGAAGATATTGTAAAGCTCCACAGACACTACGATACAGAGTAGGGTCCTCAAATTTCACACTTCCGTGTTTACTGATATTGGCATTTACTGGAAGAGGCACTACGGGAAAAATATACATCTACAACTGGAGATTTACAACACTTCGCTATACATCGTAGAAAGTCCTATGTTTTACAACTGGTTTCAAAGAAAGAGTTGTCGTATATCATCACTACCAACCCTTAGGAATAAGGGGTTGCGCTAAGAAAACAAACGACAACTCCTTTAGCAAAACTGTTGTGACGACATTTAGGTATAACAACTTTGTTTCATAAGTGTGGTGACTTAGCCTATCACAATTCTCACAAGTGTTGTTGAAGAACACAAAAATATGATAATGAAAAATACGTTAGAGGGGAGATTCGAACATGAACCTAATGCATGGATGTATAGCTAATCAACCATCCTTACAGTTCACAAGTTTGGGTTTTTTCTTTTTTTTTAATAGAAACGTATAACGACACTTATAAGTGTTGTTGAAGTTAAAATATAGAATGTGGGAAAAAATTAGGTTTGGGGGATTCGACCCTGAGCCTCCTATATGGAAGTCTACACCACTAACCATACCTACACTATCACAAGTTCTGTAAAGTTGGTGGTTCTTTAATATACTATTATGACAACCCTTCATAAGCGTTGTAAAACAAAATATAATGCGCAAAGCCGACTGAGCCACAAAGAGCGCGAAGCATTCTCTGTAACCATATATATTCTTCTCTGTAAATAATCACATACATTCTATAAGACCACCCGCTTTAAGCAAAGCATGCAACTGGGGAATTATGGCAAAAATATACCATCAAACAAACAAATATTCTGAAAAATATTACCATCTTCAAACCGATATTCACACACAAATGATGATAACAAAAGCAGCCCTGAATTACCAACAATAGAACATAGAGTTTGATAAGTGATAAATACACAAGCCAATACAGAACTAACACTCAGTGTAGCAAGAAACTTGAGAATAGCAGGAAACTCATACAGAACTACACACTCAGCTGTAGCAAGAAACTTGAGAATAGCAGTTGAAGTAGATTACTGAGAAGGCAAATAACACCAAATATTGCTAAAGTAAGAATACAATACCGTAAAAACAATAAACTACTGATCTAACTTGTGAACTTCTTTTTCTTCTTCTTTTTGTTCTTCTTCTTTGTCGGAACCACTATGGTATATTCCCCATCTTCTCTTAAGTAACTCTCGTTCTCGTCATCCATTTGGAAACCAAGAGTTGAAATATCCACTGGTTGGAAAATTGTGTCATGCTTTTCATTGTATTCCTCTAATTCATGGAAACCCCTGGGCGGTGGTTTCACCATCACATACCAGTTAGATGTATTTGACTCTCGACAATAGAAAACTTGTCGCGCTTGCTTTGCTAAAATGAATGGATCGTTACAGTATTGGTTCTTATGCTGCTTTAAATTGACTAATGTAAAGCCATCTTCTACATTCACACCAAAATTGGTGTGAGCCCAATCACATTTGAATATTGGAATTTGAAACATATGATTGTAGTCCAACAATAGAATTTCTTCTAAAACACCATAGAACCCACTAGTTTCTGACAATCCTGCAACTAAGGTTGTTGATTCAATTGAAACTCCACTGTTTTGTGTGACTCTCTTAACATCCTTCGTAATAAACCTAGTGTTATTGATAAGCAAGCCTTTATATGATATGCAGTTTTCCAACGGCCCATATGACAACCATTCTACCGTGTGTGATATTGGCATGCCTTGTTCAATTTGCATCTTAACCTACAAATGTATAATCTCAGAACATAAGAATATAACTAAATTTGTTATCTAAGCATAAGAAGTTAGATTTATATGATGGTGTGCCGAACATGGATTGTTCTATGTGATAGAATGAAACAAAATCACACGCATTTGTGTTTTTTGTAGTAGTTTTCCGCAGCAGCAAAATGTCCAAGTGTTTAAACTATACTAAGATGCATAATCTGACTAAGAGTGGACTAAACATACCTTTTGTTGAAACCAATCTGCAAATGTGTCAGACTGTATGGAATTGAGTTGGTCTTCACTAGTAATTGCCCTCCCAGCAGGAGATTTTAACTCGTCCATATGCATTCTAAGACAAAATTAAAATTAGAAAATGAAGTATTAATTGACAGACCATTTTAATAAACGTGAACATCATACTTACATCATATATGGGTCAATTTCGGTTGTGTTAAAAAGCACATATCTGTGAGATATCTTTAACTTCTCACTATCCATACGCACTTGGACACCTTTAGAAAGAGGACGTGCTGCCGGTGTGGAACCATTTTGAGTGTTTTCTTTACGCCTTTTCTCTACTCCTGTTTCAGCTGCTTGGGCCTTACGAATATCAAAATACCTAACACTCTCCATTCCAAGATAACACTCGGCTATACAAGCTTCAGGTTGTGCATAATTCTTTACATATTCTTTGAATGTCTTCATATACCTAGGAAAGTCGAGTATGCAACAGTTACTAGTTAATTAAATATTAGTATCTCTAAGATACAAAGGGCATAACTTTCTACACAAAACCAAAAAACAGAAGTAATATAAATTAAATTGGCATACCTTTCAAATGGATACATCCAACGATATTGTACAGGTCCACATAATCGCACTTCTCGAGCTAGGTGAATTGTCAAGTGCATCATGACATCAAAAAGTGACGGAGGGAAGTACCTCTCAAACATACACAAAGTCTCAGCAACTTCTACTTCAAGTTCTATTAATCTATGGAGATCAACTGCCCTTTGGCATATTTCGTGAAAATAAGAACATAACCTGAAAATTGCCTCCCTTGGCCCTACAGGTAAAAGTCCTTGCAAAGCAACGGGTAATATTTGTTGCATAAGAACATGGTAATCATGAGCCTTAAGAACACCTAAGCAACCATCTTTTGAGAAATGCTTTCTAAGATCAGAACTAAAACCATATGGAACCTTTAAATTTCTCATCCTATTATACAATATAGCCTTTTCCTTGTCATTTAAACAGTATGGTGCTGGTGGAAGGATCGTTTTTCCATTTATCTCTACTGGATGTAATTCTGGTCTTATTCCCATACTCTTCAGATCATTGCGGGACTTTAGACCGTCTTTTGTTTTGGACTTTATATTCAATATGGTACCAATAATACTCTCGCAAACATTTTTTTCTGTATGCATAACATCAATATTGTGCCGTAGTAATAAATCCTAGGAAGATGGAAAAACCCAACATTAGTAATTAATTCTATAAAGAAATAAAAGATCAGACATTTAATCTATGTGAAAGTTATAATGTCATGCTGTCGAATCTTAGGTAAGTAATTAATTCTATTATAATGTCATGCTGGAAAAAACAGAAACAAAATGCTCATTATACTGAAAATATACTATTATGTGTCAATTATGGTGCAATCAAACTGATGCTGCCGATGCTTTATCACATTGGGAAAAGTACTCAGATGCATTATACTTCCCAAACACTATATCAAAAGAACGAGTGTGCCATTTAGATTGCATTTGTTGATAATGTGAAGTTTAGAGGCTAACATGGTGCAAAGCAGAAGAACCCATAGCCAAATATTAACAAGTAAGTTTGAAGTTATGGAACTAACCTTCCAGTAAGGCAAGTCGAAGAATATTGACCGTTTGTTAAACACCCGAAGTTCAGTTTCATCATCATTTGCACCAGAAATAGCCGCATCAACAACATCCCTTTTCCGCTTCCCACATTTAGAATTACCCACATTTGCACTTGCTGCCGCACTACTCTTGCCCTTATTCTTCTTCTTTTGCTCTTTCTTTTTCCTTATCTCCTCCTCGTTCTTCTCCGCTTTCCCAAAATCATTTGTAATACTATTCTGACATTCAAGTGCCGCAGCACCAGACATAACAGGTGGCTTTTCCTTCCTCTCAATCTCTCCATTAAACCAGTTTTTTTCTGCCGAAGAGGATGATTATGACGAAGAAATCTCCTATGATTCAAGTAGACAGTTTTACGACTAAATGCCAACCAGTTTGAAAGTGTATTTTCACCGCAAAGAGGACAGGCTGCCTTCCCTTTATACGTACATCCAGATAAATTACCATATGCAGGGAAATCGTTTATTGTCCACATTAATAACGCCTTCAAGTTAAAATCTGTTTTAGTAAACGAATCATATACCTGCACCCCTTTCTCCCACAACTCAAAAAGATCATCAATCAAGGGCTGCAAGTATACATCAATGTCATTACCCGGTTGTTTTTTTCCTGGAATCAGCATGCTCAGAATTATGTTGTCACCTTGCATACACAATTGAGGGGGCAAATTATAAACCACGAGCATCACTGGCCAACAACTGTGGGCTGCGGAAAGATCACCAAATGGATTAAATCCATCAGCAGCAAGCCCAAGACGCAAATTACGGGGATCTGAAGCAAACTCGGGATACTTTGTGTCTATGTGCTTCCAAGCCAAAGAATCTGTTGGATGACGCATCTTCCCATCCTTACTCTTGTTCGTCGCGTGCCATATCAACTGCTCAGCCAGTGCTGCTGATTGAAACAATCTTCTCAATCTCGGCACAATGGGGAAGTACCTAAGCACCTTCACCGGTATCTTCTTTTGCGGCTTGTCTATCATTTCAGCATCGTCCATGTTAGATGTGTCTGCCTTCCACCTAGAATAATGACATTTAGGACACTCGTCTGCATCTTTCAAATCTTTTCTAAACAAACAACAATCATTAATACAAGCATGTATTTTCTGGTAAGTCAATTGATAAGATTTCAGGAGCTTTTTCACTTCATATGTTGAGCAAGGAAGACAATGATCTGGCGGCAACAAGGAACCGATTGTCTTGAGAAGTTCGTCAAAAGATTTCCTAGATAAACCATTTACTGTCTTGTGCCTATACAATTCAACAGTGATGGATAACTTTGTGTGTGTTTTACAATTAGGATATAACGGTGGGTCCGCCTCTTCCACATGGTTTTCCAAACCCTCATCTTGCACAGGTTCATGTCCCTGATCGATATGTGCATCAGCTTCAACAGCAGATCTATATGATATGATCCCCTTGTTGCTCCCTCTTGGTGTACATCAGTAGAAGTGTGCATAGTCTCCCCGTGAAAAACCCACTCAGTGTATGTAGGATCCCAACCTCGTTTCAGCAAGTGAAGATGCACTTCTTTCGGAGGAAGTGGGAAAGTGAGATTCTTACAATCAACACAAGGACAACTGAATTCAGAAGGATTTCCAAGTCTCTGACAAACGGTATCTATGAAATTCTTCAAGGCCTCCTGATATGGAAGATCACCCCTACATGAAAGAACGACAAAATAATTAATCACGGAATAACACAATAAAAGAGGGAAAACATGTAAAGAAGTAATATTCTACAGTGAACAACATATTAACCTTGGCCAATGAACCCCAATCTTATTAATATTTGAATGACCTGAATCTGCAAATCTGTTCAGTTCTTCAATCCAGTTAAAAAAAAACCTCAATTTCCCTTCTTGATAACGAAAATAGCTGCACAAAGAGTATAACCAAACGTAATCAGGGAAAACGGTATCTAATTGCTTTAACCTTTTATCTCAAAATGAACTTCAGTTTACGACTTTAATATTTCATTCAGAACAAAGTACATATACTACAGGACTAACACTAACATAATCCCTGGGTTAGTATTGACATATCTAATCATATGTGCCACTAGAACATCACAAATTAGACAAAGAAACACTAACACAATTCAGTTAGGACTGATCTTTTTCTCTTCTAGTATGCAAATCTTCAGTCTTTCGAAGGACCATGATTAGAGTCACAGATTCACATATTCAAGCCCTCACCTGCCAAATCGAAACATACCCAACAAACTTAATGAGCCAATTTCTGAATCATGATTATGATTTACTGAAAATTAGACAAAGCAAACAAAACATTTTCAACAAAGCAAGATAAGAACTACAACGTCTATGATGCACCTTCGACATTAAAAGAAAAAAATCAACATGACTGCAGAAAAAATAAAAAGAGACTGAAGGAGAAAACTACTCATATTGTTGATTTTGATGAAATCAATATCATAAGAAAGGAACAAACTACCCATATTGTTGATTGATTTAATGAAATTTTAAACCAAACCCATATGTTTTGTGTTGATTATCAAAAAACCTAATTCAAATTTTAATGCAAAAAAGTCACTGAAAAAAACCTAATTCAAAAATCAAAAAAACAATATACCCTAAATTGAGCTTTGGTACAGATCGATCTTCAACTTCGGGAAATTGGTGGAAGTGGTTAGTCGAGATATGGGTTACAGATCGATCTTCAACATTGTGTGGTGATGAAGTTGGTGAAGTATCTCCTGAGATCGATTAAGTTAAAAACGATGGTAATGAACGGAGCTGTTGGAGTCGTAGACGATGAAGTTGCCAGTGGTTTGAGTTATGGAGGTGCTGCTGTACCGAAGTGGTTTGAGTGATGTTGGTTGAATAATGGTGGTTTGAGGTGAAGTTTCTCCTCGAACACACTGGGGAGATGCAGTTGAGGGAAAAAAGAAAAGGATAAGGAAGGAATAGAAATGAGAATGATGTTAAACAAAAAAAAAAAAAAAAAAAAAAAAAAAACTTAACGGCTGTAGATGAAATAGAATTAAAAATTAAATGAATGGGTGGTTATGATGTGATGATATACATAGAATATTCCAAAGGAATATTCCCAGTATATGGTTGGATTCATCGTTCTTACGAAGTCCCCGACTTAGAGTAGTCCACTCATCGCCAGGTTTCGATCTCGGAGCCATGTTATGTCTCGAAGTTGCCAAAACCGGTCAGGTTTAAGGGTTGGAGGAATATTATGAAAGCATCTTACCTATGAATCGACAGATTCATCGTTCTTACGAAGTCCCCGACTTAGAGTAGTCCACTCATCGCCAGGTTTCGATCTCGGAGCCATGTTATGTCTCGAAGTTGCCAAAACCGGTCAGGTTTAAGGGTTGGAGGAATATTATGAAAGCATTACTCTACCTATGAATCGACAGATTCATCGTTCTTACGAAGTCCCCGACTTAGAGTAGTCCACTCATCGCCAGGTTTCGATCTCGGAGCCATGTTATGTCTCGAAGTTGCCAAAACCGGTCAGGTTTAAGGGTTGGAGGAATATTATGAAAGCATCTTACCTATGAATCGACAGATTCATCGTTCTTACGAAGTCCCCGACTTAGAGTAGTCCACTCATCGCCAGGTTTCGATCTCGGAGCCATGTTATGTCTCGAAGTTGCCAAAACCGGTCAGGTTTAAGGGTTGGAGGAATATTATGAAAGCATCTTACCTATGAATCGACAGATTCATCGTTCTTACGAAGTCCCCGACTTAGAGTAGTCCACTCATCGCCAGGTTTCGATCTCGGAGCCATGTTATGTCTCGAAGTTGCCAAAACCGGTCAGGTTTAAGGGTTGGAGGAATATTATGAAAGCATCTTACCTATGAATCGACAGATTCATCGTTCTTACGAAGTCCCCGACTTAGAGTAGTCCACTCATCGCCAGGTTTCGATCTCGGAGCCATGTTATGTCTCGAAGTTGCCAAAACCGGTCAGGTTTAAGGGTTGGAGGAATATTATGAAAGCATCTTACCTATGAATCGACAGATTCATCGTTCTTACGAAGTCCCCGACTTAGAGTAGTCCACTCATCGCCAGGTTTCGATCTCGGAGCCATGTTATGTCTCGAAGTTGCCAAAACCGGTCAGGTTTAAGGTTGGAGGAATATTATGAAAGCATCTTACCTATGAATCGACAGATTCATCGTTCTTACGAAGTCCCCGACTTAGAGTAGTCCACTCATCGCCAGGTTTCGATCTCGGAGCCATGTTATGTCTCGAAGTTGCCAAAACCGGTCAGGTTTAAGGGTTGGAGGAATATTATGAAAGCATCTTACCTATGAATCGACAGATTCATCGTTCTTACGAAGTCCCCGACTTAGAGTAGTCCACTCACCGCCATGTTTCGATCTCGGAGCCATGTTATATCTCGAAGTTGCCAAAACCGGACAGGTTTAAGGGTTGGAGGAATATTCTAATGGCACCGATATTATTTATATAGACGGATTCATCGTTTTTACGAAGTCTCTGACTTAGAATAGTCCACTTACCAGTTACCGCCAGGTTTCGTGCTCGGAGCCAGGTTATATCTATGTTACTTAGAGTGTTACCACCAAATTTTTTTTGTTGTAATTTTGTCTAATCCAACGTACCAAAGTTAGGGGAAGCAACTGCTACTAAATCTAACGGTGGGAATTTTGTGTTTGTTTGTCAAAAATTGTGTTTCTTTGCCAATCCGTATGCTTTTGCTTAGACCAATCAGAATATTCCACTTTCCCGCCCAAAATCCCCCCAAATTTGGTCACGTGTCTGCCCAAGAATTTTTCAGAGAATATTTAATTTTTGACAACTGCAACGTGTCCTATCCCATGTTTCCCCCCAATATTTTCACAACGCGCCCAAAATCATTAGTCTCTTCACTCTTCACAAAAATAAGAAAACTCTCTCACCAAAAAAAAAGGAAAAAATCTCTCACCTATCGCCATGTCTGCAACTGTGAAGCTCTAACCCTAACAATCTCTTATCGTAAAACCCTAACAATCTCTCATCAGAAAACCCTAACAATCTCTCATCATATCTCTCATCAGAAAACCCTAACAATCTCTCATCAGGAAACCCTAACAATCTCTCAATCACTCAAACTCTTCAGAAAACCATAACTATCTATTAATCTCAGAGTTCTTCAACTTTGAAGAAAACCCTAACAAATTTTCAAGAAAAGGATTTCACGAAGGGGTAATCTCTCATACTCTCAAATCTTAAGAAAATAAATCTCTTTGTTCCAGTTTTCTATTTTAGTAATTTTGAGTTTTTTTTTTCTTCACATAAATGTTCAGATCTTCACATGCAATTTAGGATTTGTTGTTTCCATGATGAAATTGGTATTGGGTCCTATTTAATTTTGGGAATTTTCGATTTTAGGTCTTTTTATGATGATGATTTTCATTTCGATGATTGTCTCTGCAGCTCATGTTCTAGTTTTTTTAGGTCTTTGTTCTGTGTTATAACAAAAAATCCCCCTTTTCTTCCTTCCTATTTCCAATCCCTCTCTCCATCTTTCAATTAGCAAATACAGAGAACCCTAGATGGCCATGATTCCCATTAGCAACAGAGAATAAAAAATCATGTTAATGGGGAGGTGCTCTTCATGGGCTCATGACTACATCTTTAGTGTAATAATTGTAGTAGAAATATGTGGAGTACTAGTGCAGAAGTTTAGCCACTGTGATGCATGAAGTATAATTTAGAATTCGTAAGAATTTGTGATTTGATAGGTGTAGCCTTATTCTCTTTAGGTGTATGATTTGATTATATTTGTGCCAAAGCATGAAGTTTAGCCACTGTGATTATATTTTTGCAAGGCATAACTGCAATAATGAAGACTAACAAGGAAACAATAAAGAAAAATCTGGTCAGGGAGTTGGCCATAAAGGTAAAGGCTTCTCATCTCAATTTCAGTGTAAATAAATTTATTCACCATATCATTTTAACTAACCTATATGCATTATTGTTGCAGATGAAAAACAAACAGTCCAAAACTGATAAAGGTTCTCCATCTGCAGAACCATCCCTTCCACCTGAAAGTAGGCGATCATCACCAAGGAACAAGAAGTTTGCGATAAAGGTAAAGACTTTTCATCTCAATTTCACAAAAAACTACTTACCTTCTCATTTTAACTAAGCTACACTTTTTGCAGATGAAAAACAAACAGTCCAAAACTGATAAAGGTTCTCCATCTGCAGAACCATCCCTTCCACCTGAAAGTAGGCGATCATCACCAAGGAACAAGAAGTTTGCGATAAAGGTAAAGACTTTTCATCTCAATTTCACAAAAAACTACTTACCTTCTCATTTTAACTAAGCTACACTTTTTGCAGATGAAAAACAAGTCAAAACTCATCAGTCCCCAACTGAAAGTGCTTCACTCACTTCAAAGCTGCAACCCCCAACTCAAACCAAGTCCCCGACTCCATCTCTTTCACCTGGAAGTAGGCGATCATCACAAAGGAACAAGAAGTTAGAACCAAGTGCTGCTGTTTCTTCTCTAACTAAATGTGCAACAACTCCAAAGCGTCGTCTACAACCTGAAAGTGCTGAAATGTCATCACCAACTACAAAGAGACAGGCTACTAGGAAGAAGAATGTGCAATCTGAAAGTGCTCAACATTCACAGACCACAACTACAAAGTCCCAATCAAAAAGCTCTGAAGGAGATACTGAAAAATCTGGAGTGGGGCGAAAGAATGTAAAGCGAAAACTTGACACAAGCAGCACAGGCCCATGTCTGAATGTTCAACTTAGGGATCCACACGACACTCTCGCAGATTTTCAAGATGAAGAAGAAGAAAGAGGAGGAGGAAGCTGTGGAAGAGGATAACTCTGATCATGTGGAGCCTGATGTGGAAGAAGAGAATGATAATGGTAATGGTGATGAGCCTGAATTGGAAGAAGAAAATGATAATGGTAATGATGATAATGAGGAAGGTGAAGAAGGAAAAGAAGCGAAGAAAAGAAAATATGTTCCACGTGGTCCAACCCAGATGTATGCACTGAAGTTAGATTCTGCTGATCCGAAAAGAACAATTTCCTTCAACTCTAATGAACAACCGATTGGTGATCCATCTGTGCAACTTGCCAGTGTGCTAGGGGTGCTTGTTCGGAAACTTCCATTAACGTACAAGGATTGGAGACTTGTCCCTTATGAAGCCAAAGAAAACATATGGAAGATAGTCTCGGTTCGCAATTGATAACTCTTTAACTCTTTTCATTCGTCAATAATTATTTAAGTCATAGTCAACAATTATTTAATTCATAGCGTATTCTAATTCAATTATTTAAATTTATTTGTAGAACCGATTCATTGTGCCTGAGTATTACAAAGACTATTATTTCAGCAAGATGGGAACTTATCTTAGAGAAGCAAGGTCAAGGAAAGCTGGTTTGGTACTCGACGCTTTGGATCGGCTACAAGGGGAAGAACAAAAAAACGGCTGGAGAAGTTAATGCCCAGGACCATGACAGTTAGGGAGTGGGAAGAGTTTGTGAAACATGTAGACTCTATTGAATTCAGAGTAAGTAATTTCTATTATATAGAATGCCTATATATTTGTATTAAAAACTTTAAAGTCTGTCAAATGATTTTTTTACTTTTCTATTCAGGTCAGAAGAATAAAAATGCAAGAAAATCGTTCAAAACACACCACCCCACATACCATAAGTCGAGAAGGTTACGCCCGATTGGAGGTGAAATTGGTATGTTCTACAGTCTTGATATTCACCATGTGAAAGCTATTGCATCGTTAAAAATATAATTGTTTGAAGTTCTCTACAAAGTTTTATCTTAGAAATATTCTGAGATAATACCATGTTGTTATGCTATTCTTGATGACTCATGTATTGATACATTTATTTGGCAGCAAAAAGAGCAAAACACAACCAAAGAGATTGATAGAGCTATAATCTGGAAAGTTGGTCATAAACAGCGCAAAGGAAAGAAACCACATCCTGGTGTTGTAGAAGCTTTGGTAAGAAATCTTCTCATGTTACTTTGTTTTATTTGTGTGTGCTTGAAAAAGTCAAAAATATCTGATGTTTTACACGCTTACACAGGAAAAACTTGAAAAAGCTCGAGAAAAGTATCATGTTGATTGTGGATCATCCGTGACAGATGATATTCTTGCAAAGGCCTTTGGTGAGGACAAGAAAACTAAAGGGAGACTTAAAGGAATTGGTTTTGGAGCGACACGTAAAAAGGTTGTTGCGCAGTCCCACTATAAGATGATGATTAAAGAGTGTCAAGAATCCTATAAAGCATTGAGTGATCGAGTGGTGCAGCTAGAGGGGAGAATTTAACTTGTATTTTATTAGTTCTCCTTTTCTTGATAAACTCAAACTCGATAATGCCCCTCATACTGCTGTTTGGTCTTAATATAGGGAACGAAATCAAAATGTGTCTGCAATGGAGTCTTACCCTCTCACATGTTAAGTCCTAGCAACAATCATGAGACTAGCACTAGCAGAAATGTTATCTGTAATGAAAGAGTCTCAACTGATACCACTCCAAGTCATGTCAGGAAACAAGATGAGGTTCAAGTGCCAAAGAGATTCCAAGTTTGCAAGTTGTTAAGATGGTACAAGGAGGACGAGGTGGTTGCAGAGGCTGAAATTGCTGAAACAGATCCAAGTAAGCAGATACATGGAAAACCAATCGGTCTTGGAGCCTACACTGTATGTGTGAAGGTTTCTTATGTTGATGATGCTCTTGTCTACCAAGCTACTTCAGAAGTCATAACTGTTCATGATGTTGTTTCAAATTTTATCACATGGCCCAAAGATAGAATAATCTACCAATAGACTTCTTAATCTTCTGTGATCTTTTTGGAGACTTAACTTTTGGTAACAAACATATCACTGCCACTTTTTTGTATGTTTTGTGTATATCGCATTGGTATGTGAATGCTTTAACTCTGGGTTTGGTTTAATTTGAATGAATCTTTCAGTTTAATCCAATTGTTTATTTACATTTCAGTTTAATCTAGTTGTTTCTTTACATTTCACAAATAGTAGTGACAAAAGTGAAATATATATTCTGAAATATGGGTTTGATCTTATTCACAAGTATTGTAAAAGATAGTCCTACTACACATAGTATAGTTGTATCAAGGTACTTCTACAATGCTAACAAGTGTACTAACTGTAATATTCACAATACTAATAAGTGTTGTGTTAACAATTTCTGCTACCCATGACAATAATTGTAAAAACAAATGTTCTACAATGCTAACAAGTGTACTGACTGTAATATTCACAATACTAGTAAGTGTTGTGTTAACAATTTCTACTTCATACCATAATCATTGTAAAACGAAATCTTGCAACATCAGCAGGTGTTGTTCAGAATAGTTATACAACTCAAGGAAGTGTAGTGAGAAGAGTATTCACAATACTAATAGACATCGTGAAAAGGTTTTCAACTACATAAACCAGATATAGTGAAACAGTTACTTTACAACATAAGTTCTTTGTTGTCCAAGATAGTTCTACAATTCATACAGGTGCTGTGCAAATATTATTCATAATACTGGTAATTGTTGTTGCATATGTTTCTACGATATGCAACTTATGTTGTCCACAATTGTTCTACAATACAAGCAAGAGTTGTGTTAGGTTATCAAAAAAATTGAAAGAGAATCACAACATTGGCAAACTATTGTTGAACCATGAATCACATCACTCTTTACAACACTTGTCATCCATTGTAGAAAAACTTGGACTTTCTACAATACCCCCGTTCCACAATGCATGAAATGGAGTTGTCGTAGGGGTACTGCAACTCTTATCTTGTGTCGTCAATGATGATTTTTCCCGTAGTGAGGTGTAGAGACTGTTTTAGCGGCATCCATTTTTGTTCGTTTGAGTAGATCAACTATATACTTCTGCTGACTGAGTGTGACGGAAGTGTCTTGGTGGATTACTTCTATGCCTAAGAAGTAACTTAGGTTTCCCATATCCTTTACTGCAAAGGCAGAGCTCAGATTAGTAATAAGATTGGTGATAAGAGCAAAGTTTGAACCTTTGATGATGATGTCATCAACGTAGATGAGGACATATGTAACTCCTTCCGATGCTTGTTGTATAAAGAGAGAACTGTCAGAAATAGAACACTTGAATCCCAGTGCAATGAAAAAATTACTTAATTTGGAAAACCAAGTTCTCGGAGCTTGTTTCAACTCATAAATCGATTTGTTGAGCTTACAAACATGATTAGGATAGTCAGGATTGACATACCCTGGTGGTTGCTTCATATATACAGCTTCAGTTAACTCACCATGCAATAATGCATTTTGGACATCTAATTGCTTCATCTTCCAATTTTAAGACACAACAATTGAGAGAACAAGCCTTATCGTGCTAGGATTTATCATTGGGCTTAATGTTTCATAGTAATCAAGTCCCTCACGCTGATTATATCCTTGTGCTACCAATATGGCTTTGCGTCTGTCAATTGACCCATCAACTTTTTCTTTGACACGAAACACCCATTTTGAGCCAATTAGATTCATCCATTCCTCATATGGAACGTAACTCCAAGTTTCATTGCGAATGTGAGCATTAATTTCATCATCCATGGGTGGTCTCCATGTTGGATCTTTTGATGCTTCAGTATAAGATGTTGGAGCAGTAATATGTGTTGTCTCTAGTGGATATTTAGTTGCTTTCAGATACAACTTGTTTACATGCTTTCGAATGCCATATCGAGCTCGTGTGACCATATGATGCTGCTGAATTTTTTGTTGAGATTGAGAAACAGTGCTATCAGCTGATACTGATGAAGTACCAACTGTAGTATTGTCTGTGGGTTGATCAATGATTGGAGATGGTACTTCTGGCAGACTAGAGGACAACGGTTGATCAATTACAGCTTCAGCTTCAATGGATGGTGATGCTGGTTGGACAGGTTCAAGTGATGCACTAGAAGATGGAACTGATAAAACAGATGAGCTTAAGAGCTTTGTAGTGAGTGATTTCTGTGTGAAGTTAGGAGAAATTACCTGTTTCCTGACAGCAAATGGGAAGCTTGTTTCCACAAATTTGACATGTCGAGAGAGATATAGCCTGTTGGTTGAAACATGTAAGCATAAATAACCTTTCTGAGCACTACTGTACCCTATAAAAACACATGGTAAAGATCTTGGTTCGAGTTTGTTTGAGACATATGGTCTAAGACATGGATATCATAAACATCCAAAAACTCTAAGAGAGGAGCAGTCAGGAGTCTTGTTGAACAATAACTCTAAAGGAGATTTAGGCTCAGTTTTTGAAGATGGGAGTCTATTGATGAGGTAACATGCAGTTGTGAAAGCCTCAAACCAGTAGGATTTTGGCATTGAGGCATGAAGAAGAAGTGCTAAGCCTGACTCTGTTATGTGTCTAATTCTACGTTCTGCAATCCCGTTTTGAGTTGATGTATGAGGACATGAAAATCTATGTATAACTCCTGAGCTATTTAGAAAGGCAGTGAGCTTTTTAAACTCTCCCCCATTGTCTGACTGAAAAACTTTAATCTTGAGATCAATTTGATTTTCAATGAGTTTTTTGAATGGAATGAACTGATGTGTTCTCAAAGTTGTTATATATAGTGATAAAAAGGTTGTTTTAAGACTTGTGAAGGAAATGAATTTTAGACTTAATAAAAATTTAAAAACAAAGAAAACTTATTACAAAATTAACTTCAAGATATTAGAAAACAACCAAGACACTGATTTCACCATTACACATGAATAAATTATGTTAAACAATCTAAAACTCTAATTATATTTTAAGACTCTTATTTCTTAATTCACAAATAATCTGGAAAATTCTCAAAAATTAATTGTATCCCTAAGCATAGATTATCTAAACAAAGCATAACCTATCTAATTGAATCACAGCTAATGAAGAAATTTTTTGCAAACAATTAAAAACTCTGCAAAAGCAGTGATTGAGTGAATTATAAATTATAAATTAGAGGAAATAAATGATTACCAATTATTCATGCGTAAATAGCTTCCTCACTGCCTTGGTTGTGGGAGAATTAGCTCATCATCATGTTGGAAACACGCTCAAAAATCATTTTTATTGCTCAAGGGGTTTACAAATGAAGAAAATGGGAGAAATAATGCTTAAACCGGGTTTGTAACAATTATTTCTGTTACAAACCAAACTGTTACAAAGAACGATATAAGGTTTGTGTAGCTGTTACTGTGCAAATAAGTCTGCCCTAGTGTCGCTGTTACTGTGCAAATAAGTCTGCCGCTCCACTGTAGCATAAACGACGGTTCTTGTGGGTCGTTGTTCTTCGTGTGGGTTGTTGTTCTTCGTGTGTTCTTCCCCAACAACAATAATGGAGTTATCTGCAACTTTGACTTCTTGCCTTTGTTGTCTTCTAATGTCTCCCTAACTCTCCCTCTCGCCTCTCTGAGTCCCCATCACCCTATATATACTCCACAGGACCAAAATATCTCGCAGTAATGTCTCCAAATTCTCTCACAGCAAAGCCATTACTCGGGAATATATTATTTCCAAAATTATGGTTTTATATCCTTCTTTACTTCCTTCATGCGTCTATCGCAACTAAGAGTCCTCCATACACGTTCAGTACACGAATTAGAGTTCCACCAGCACACACAATTCATAGAAAATCCCGTGAAAAACTCTCCCACGAACGTGTAGCTCTGTTTGATTCTTGCGGAATATCCAGCCAAATTGGATCGAACCAAAGGCACATACCAAGCCTTTTAGGCTATATCACGTCCACCCATGAAGTTTCAGCGATTTAGTCTACCTCTAACCCATCCAAAATCCGATCGAGAACACTGCCAGGAGTGAACTCTTCTTCCCGCCAAAAAAGGAATTTGAAATGAAGAAGAAGGGTTGCCCCCTATCCGGTTCTGGGGTGCGGTTAGCAGCTTCCTAGAAATGGGGTGCCCCTTAGTAATTAGGTTACCCCTTATCCAAAGTGAGGGTCCGTATAGCAAATGTCCTCCGGGGTGCTCCGAGCAACTTTTCGAGCCGAATTTTCCAACAATATTTATTTCCTAAAAATACATAAAAACACAATATTAGTACAAAAATCGAGTTCCAAAAAACAGACATTGAGGACAATTTAGACACAAAAATGTGTCTATCAAATACCCCCAAACTTATTATTTGCTAGTCCTCGAGCAAAACTAAAAAAAAACAAAACGAGTTAATCTCGGGAGGGTTTACCAGAGGTGTACCCACAAAACCATGACTTCTAATTGGTCACAAGTATCCAAAGAGCTATGAGGACATACAATTCTCAACCTATCTCCAAGTAACTAGAATGCCAGAGAAATTAAAGGTGTCAGCTCTAAAGCTGACTGAAGAAAAGGGGAGACACATCCGCAACACTGCTAGATAAAGAGATATCCGCTACACAGCTAGATAAACATTGTAAGATGCGTCCGCTGCTTTACAGCTGGATAAGATTAGGAGAGAGATAAAGATGAGAGGGACATCTGCTACACAGCTGGACTAATTACGTGTGATGAGTTAAACCAGTGCTAGAAAGATCTTGTGCCAGATTGAAAGCGGACTAACAAAGCAACCAAATGTATCTTTCTTCGACTCTCTCATAGTGCTCAGTAGAAACAACGTCTTCTTCGGTCTTCAACTGTTGATGATAAAACTATCGAACCTCATAGAACTTTGACAATTAACCTTCTATTCGATTTCTTGCTCGACTTATAAATTTCTACTTCCTTTGGCCTTATTGAACAAAACGTGATGATTTTTTTTTTTTTTTGCTAACAAAAAACAAGACAACAATTTACATGGCCATGAGAGAGGACTTTCAAAACTTGGATCTTCGCAACTTGTGATGTCTTGGCGTCATGGATTCTAACAACTTATATCATTTGCTCTTATAACTTCAACTTGATTTTTGAATTATTCTTTTCTATTGTTGCTTCTAAACCTAAAACGTCTTCAACTTTCTTCATAGATTTTGATGTCGCTCTGCTTGTTGATGATGATAAGTTTCTACTGAGAGAGAGTCGCAATCCAGTAACTAAGACTACATTGTGAGGTTGCTTTCTTTCTAGCATTTCCTGACCTACTTGCCTTTCCATCATGTATGGTTAGGTCCATCACGGTTACCCTCTAAAAGGAACAAGTTCTCTCCTGAATTTCAAGGATCTCAATGTCTTTTTCTCTAATGTCTCAAAAGGTTGTTATCCCTAGCATTCCAATTTCTATATTTTCGGTGAGAAACAGTATGTAAACTTAGCTAACCGGATACCATGTGACGCTAGAAGTTTCAAAATGCAACTAAAAAGTTCTTCCCCACCCCCAAACTTAAATCTAACATTGTCCTCAATGTAATGAAAGAGCAATACCAAAAGTAAAATAACACGAGGAGAAGTTGGAAAGAGTACCTGGGTGAAGAAAATCAAAAACTAATATACAACATACAACTTCCTCGATGGTCAATCAAGGGTAAACAGGGTCCTCCAGAGGACCTCCTCAACATCACCTGTAGGAAAGGGCTCTAAAAAGGGTTTCAATCTCTGACCAACCTTCGAAGAACTACTACCATCCGGTGCTCAATTTCAACAGCTCCATGAGGAAAGACAATGCGAACAATAAAAGGACCCGTCCACCGAGAACGTAACTTCCCAGGGAAAATGTAAACGGGTATCATACAGAAGAACTTTTTGACCTGGAGAAAATGACTTCCGTAAAATATTTTCTATCATGCACAAGTTTCATTTTGTTCTTATACTCCTTCGCACTATCGTAAGCATCTATACGAATCTCGTCCAACTCATTGAGCTGGAGTTTCCTATGGGCTCCTGCCTTGTCAAGTGAAAAATTTATCTGCTTAACAGCCCAATAAGCTCTATGTTCTAACTCAACAGGTAAATGGCATGCCTTGCCATACACAAGCCGATAAGGCGACATTCCAATGGGGGTCTTAAAGTAGTACGGTAAGCCCATAGGCATCAGTAAGCCTAGACGACCAGTCTTTCCGATTAGGATTAACTGTTTTCTCTAATATACGTTTTATCTCCCTATTGGAAACCTCTACCTGACCACTAGTCTGCGGATGATACGGGGTAGCTACCTTATGTGTAATACCATATTTCTTCATCAGAAGCCTAAAAGGTCCATTACAAAAGTGCGACCCTCCATCACTAATTATAGATCGCGGTGTACCAAAACGTGTAAGTATATTATTTTTCAAGAACTCAATCACAACCCTATGGTCATTGGTTTTACGCAACCGCCTCAATCCACTTAGAGACATAGTCTACGGCGACAAGGATGTATAGGTTACCAAAAGAATTAGGAAGACCCATAAAGTCAATACCCCACACATCAAAGACCTCAACAACTAAAATAGGGTTCAAGGGCATCATGTTCCTACGGGAAATGGTTCCTAATTTCTGGCAACGCTCACAAGTAACACAGTAACTATGGGAGTCTTTAAACAACGAAGGCCAATAGAATCCACACTGCAATATCTTAGCAGCAGTCTTCTTAGCACTAAAGTGACCCCCACAAGCATGATCATGACAAAAGGAAATAATACTGGACTGGTCACTCTCAGGTATACATCTCCTAATAATCTGGTCTGGACAATACTTAAATAAATAAGGATCATCCCAAAAGAAGTGCTTACCTCGGCTAAAAACCTAGAACGATCTTGTTTACCCCAATGTTGGGGCATTCGACCAGTAACAAGATAATTCACTATATTCGCATACCAAGGTGCTTGGGTAACAAAGAAAAGTTGTTCATCAGGAAAACTATCCCTTATAGGAAGGGAATCATCAGGGGAATCAACAACTAGCCTAGACAAGTGGTCTGCTACTACATTTTCGGCACCCTTTTTGTCTCTAATGTCTGGAGAAAACTCTTGCAACAAAAGTATCCACCTAATCAATCTAGGTTTCGTATCCTTCTTAGACAAAATATTTCAAAGCATGATCAGTATATATGACGATCTTAGAACCTAAGAGATGGGTCTAAACTTGTCTAAGGAAACACAATGGCTAACAGTTCCTTCTCGGTAGTGGTATAGTTCAACTGGGCATCATTCAGAGTTTTGCTAGCATAGTAAATCACATGAAGTAATTTGTTTCTCGCTGACCTAGCACAACACCAATAGCATAATCTGAAGCATCACACATGATCTCAAAGGGTAAGTTCCAGTTGGGTGCCTGGACTATGGGGGCGGTAGTGAGTAAAGTCTTAAGCTTCTCAAAAGCCTCTAAACAAGCATCATCAAAGACAAACTTAACATCTTTTTTGCAAGCAAGTTGCAAAGAGGTCTAGAAATCAAGCTAAAATCCTTAATGAATCGACGATAAAAACCTGCATGCCCTAAGAATGACCTAATATCTCTTACGGTTTTTGGGACCTGTAAAGTCTTGATAAGGTCAACTTTGGCTTTATCTACCTCTATACCCTTAGAAGATACGATATGCCCTAAGACAATTCCTGATCGAACCATGAAATGACATTTCTCCCAATTAAGCACTAGATTCTTTTCCTTACACCTAGTCAACACTAATGACAAATGATGCAAGCACTCATCGAAAGACGAACCAAACACTGAAAAATCATCCATAAAGACCTCTAAAAACTTTTCTACCATATCGGAAAATATGCTCATCATGCAACGCTGAAAAGTCGCAGGGTTACATAGCCCGAAAGGCATGCGTCTATACGCAAAGGTACCAAAGGGACAGGTAAAAGTAGTTTTTTCTTGGTCTTCTGGGGCAATAACGATTGATTGTAGCCTGAGTAGCCATCTAGAAAACAGTAATGACTATGTCCAGCTAATCTCTCTAGCATTTGGTCGATAAAGGGAAGGGGAAAGTGGTCCTTCCTAGTGACCTTGTTCAATTTCCTATAGTCAATACAAACACGCCAACCTGTCACTCGGGTCGGGATTAACTCATTGTTATCATTCTGGACTACAGTAATACCGGATTTCTTGGGAACAACCTGAACGGGGATGACCCACTTACTGTCTGAAATGGGGTAGATAATGCCTGCATCTAACATCTTAAGAACCTCGGTTCGAACTACTTCTTTCATATTAGGGTTTAGTCTTCGTTGCATCTCCCTAGAAGGTTTGGTATCTTCCTCTAAATAGATCATGCATACAAACAGTAGGACTTATACCCTTAATGTTCTATGGTCCACCCTAAAGCTTCCTTGTTGTTTTGAAGGACGGTCACTAGCCTACTTTCCTGATCACTATCCAAGTCGAAGCAACAATCACAGGTAAAGTTTCAGACGGGCCTAAAAACACATACTTCAGGGTATCTGGCAATGGTTTTAGGTCCAACTTAGGAGGCTCTTCTAACGAAGGAACGAGGGTAGACTTAGAAACTGGTAGTGGTTCGAACTTAGGTTTCCATCCGTTACTAATGTCTAACAAAGGGGTTGAATCTAACAAAGCATTCACCTCATTAATCACATTATCATCATCGAAATCAATCCCAAAGTGAGCTAGGCATTTCTCTAACGGATCTTCTAACAAAGTGTTTGGTAATGACTCCTCGACTAATGTTCCTATCATGTTTACCTCTTCTATGCTCGAGTCATCTAGTTCAGAGGGTAGCTTACTAATATGAAAGACGTTCAGCTCAATAGTCATATTACCAAAAGACAAATTCATAATACCAGTTCGACAATTAATGATCGCATTGGATGTTGCTAAAAATGGGCGACCTAAAATCACTGGTATCTGGTTCTCTGGGTCAGGGACAGGTTGGGTATCTAGGATAACAAAATCCACTGGATAAATAAACTTGTCGACCTCAATAAGAACATCCTCGATCACACCACGAGGAATTTTAACGACCTATCAGCTAACTGAAGTGTCATCTGGGTAGGTTTCATATCACCAAGTCCTAGCTTGAGGTACACATGGTATGGAAGGAAATTCACACTGGCTCCTAAGTCAAGCAAAGCTTTCTCAACACGGTATTTACCTATTGTGCAAGAAATAGTAGGGGACCCTGGGTCTTTATACTTAGCAGTAGTGGTATTCTGAATAATGGAACTCACGTGACTAGCTAGGAAGGATTTCTTTTGGATATTAAGCTTACGCTTTCGTGTACACAAGTCCTTAAGAAACTTAGCATAAGCGGGAATCTGCTTAATCGCATCCAACAATGGTTGGTTGATAGTAACCTGCTTAAAAACCTCCAATATATCATTAAAGTTCGACTCGCTCTTAGTTGGAACTAGCAGCTGGGGAAACGGGGCTCTGGGAACAAATCCGGGCTCAGCAGGACCCTCATTGGTCTTTTTAAAGACTCTATCGGTCTCCTCATTTTCTGGCTCAGAAGGGTGAACTACAGCACGTTCACTATCAGGCATGGCAACCTTATTGTCAACTTTCTTTCCACTCCTAAGGGTTTTAATAGAGTTCACATGATTGTATGATTTCTCTGCTTTAGGATTGGGTTGAGTTTGACTAGAAAACTTACCTTTTTTCCCTCAAAGATTCATTTATCTGACTAACCTGGTTTTTTAACTCAGAAATAGCTTGGGCTTTGGCATAACCATTAGGTTGATCTTATCAGAGTTTTTAATAAACGAGGCTAGAGTGTCTTCTAAACTTGTGATCTTTTTATCCGAAGGGTTCTGAAACTAGGGTTGACCTGAAGAGTTCTTAGCATAACCAAAACCTGGGGGAGGCTGAGAATTACTAGACTGACCTAGATTCTGGCCCTTAGACCAAAAAAAATTAGGATGGTTTCTCCAACCAGGGTTGTAGGTTTCTGAGTATGGGTCAAACTTATGACGGTTCTCAAACCTAGCGTTGTTATAGACAACATGGGCTTGTTCTTAACTAACATGACCTTCCCAAAACGAGTTATTGGGATCTATTCCACAACTAGAGACTTGAGCGGCTCTAATCCTATCATCAGGTTCAACAAGAGACCTATAATTAGGCTGATTCAATTCCAAAGCTTCTAACCTTCTAAACAAAGCAGCAAACTTAGCATCTGACTTAAAGCTTGTATCTACCACATTGATGCTACTTCTATTGACCAAGAGTCTTTTAGGGGGTTCAACACAAGACTCCCACTGTTGGGATTTTTCAGCGATAGCTCCTAAGAAGGTAAAAGTATCATCAACATTTTTACTGGTGAACTCACCAGTGCACATAGACTCGACCATGGCTTTTGTCGAATAGTCTAAACCATTATAAATAATCTCAACAAGTTTCATTTTATCAAATCCATGGTGAGGACACTGGGATAGGAGATCATTGAATCTCTCTAAAAACCTATAAAGAGACTCTCCCTCTTGTTGCACACTAGCACTAATTTTCTTCTTAACAGCTGCAGTTTTATGCTTAGGGTAGAATTTCATATAGAAAGAAGCAACAAGTTCCTGCCATGTTTCAATGGACTCAGGTGGTAGGTTGTTCACCAAGGTCTTAGCTTTATCTCTCAAGTAAAAGGGAAACATCTTAAGTTTCAAAACTTCATCAGTGAGGTCTTTAATTCTAACTGTCCCACAGATTTCCTCAAAGTCCCTAATATAAAAATAAGGGTTCTCATCATCTTTTCCTAAGAACATAGGGATCATCCGAAGAATACTAGGTTTTAACTCGAAATTAGCCGTACTGGATGGAAATTTAATGCACGAAGCTCGGTTGGTCCTAGTTGGGAACATGCAATCTTTCAAAGTTGTCATTGCTGGCATAGCTGAAGTACTAGGGGTACTTTCCTCACGAAGAGACAGATTCTCAAAACTAAAGTTTCCAAAAACAGGGCTTTCAAAAGAAGAGTCTTCGAGATCCCCGCTTTCACAAGAAGAACTTCTAGGCTCTTCACTAATCAAACGGCCAAAAGTATTTCTTTTCCAAGCCCTTTCGGGCATACACTAACAAAAGAAAAAGAAAAGGTCCTAAAAGGAAGGGAAGTTCTATGCAAACACAAACAAGGATGACTCCACCACAGCAAACCTACTGATTTCTAGCAAAAAAAAAAAGCATGATGGCTCCACTAAGATTGTTTCTAGACCAGCTTCTAATCCTTCGAATGGGAATTCGTTGCAATTTGAACAAACCCCTCTGGAATCAATCCGAGTCAAAGTAAGTTGAATAGAGGTGAGGGAAGATGCATAGTGCTTTGATACCCAAGGCCTCACCGCATTCCAAGGAGGCGCAGTCACGCATTCAACTCACAGAAACCATCATGAACTTCGAAGTATGCTCAAAAGAGTAACCAATATTTTTCGAACGACTTTCCTATTAAGCTCGTTACCCTATAGGTCTCGTTCTATTCCAAATTTTAGGTTTAGGTTCGCGTTTGGCTTTGTTTTCCTAAGGCGGGCAAGAAGAGAACGGTGATGAAATCTGAACCCTTATCTTGTATGGCCAGTCCTTGCCCTTCACTAGGAAATTAAAGCAGTCGTTTTCAAGTCCTCAGCATATATGCAAACGAAGGAATACAGTAATTCGCTGACTAGGGATTCGCGAGTGTTTCGACGAACTTACCTCCCGTTCCAGACGGGGGATGAACCGCCGAAGTCGACTCGGGCCACAACTCCAATGTCGTGTACGAACCCGAGGGGCCGAGGTGATATCGTAATCACCGTCCTTCTCTGCAAACAGTTTAACATTATACTACCCTTCCGTAGGGTTTAAAAATAAAAGAATGTCCAAGTCCAAAGTCTAAAGTTCAAAAGAAAAGGAAAGTCTAAATAAAATAAAAAAAAAATAAAATGTCTCTTTTTTTTTCTCTCTTTTTTAATATAAAAAAAAATTTCTTCTTTCGCTCCTTTCGCTTTGTCTTTTACTCCAAGTCTTTAAGTATTCACCAAAGCTTTGGAAAAATTTCCTTTCGCTCCCAATTCCAAAATATGTAAGGAAAAGACAAAAACCCAAAAACGTAAAGAAGAACAAATAAAATAAAAACAAATAAAAACCTAAAAAAAAAAAATCTAAAAACTCTAGCCTAAAGACAAGTCCGCGTCAGCGGCGCCAAAAATTTGATGTGTTCTCAAAGTTGTTATAGATAGTGATAAAAGGGTTGTTTTAAGACTTGTGAAGGCAATGAATTTTAGACTTAATAAAAATTTAAAAACAAAGAAAACTTATTACAAAATTGACTTCAAGATATTAGAAAACAACCAAGACACTGATTTCACCGTTACACATGAATAAATTATGGTAAACAATCCAAAACTCTAATTATATTTTAAGACTCTTATTTCTTAGTTCACAAATAATCTGGAAAATTCTCAAAAATTAATTGTATCCCTAAGCATAGATTATCTAAACAAAGCATAACCTATCTAATTGAATCACAACTAATGAAGAAATTTTTTGCAAACAATTAAAAACTCTGCAAAAGCAGTGATTGAGTGAATTATAAATTATAAATTAGAGAAAATAAATGATTACCAATTATTCATGCGTAAATAGCTTCCTCACTGCCTTGGTTGTGGGAGAATTAGCTCATCATCATGTTGGAAACTCGCTCAAAAGTCATTTTTATTGCTCAAGGGGTTTACAAATGAAGAAAATGGGAGAAATAATGCTTAAACCGGGTTTGTAACAATTATTTCTGTTACAAACCAAATTGTTACAAAGAACAATATAAGGTTTGTGTAGCTGTTACTGTGTGAATAAGTCTGCCCTAGTGTCATTGTTACTGTGCAAATAAGTCTGCCGCTCCACTGTAGCATAAACAGCGGTTCTTGTGGGTCGTTGTTCTTCGTGTGGGTCGTTGTTCTTCGTGTGTTCTTCACCAGCAACAATAATGGAGTTCTCTGCAACTTTGATTTCTCGCCTCTGTTGTCTTCTAAAGTCTCCCTAACTCTCCCTCTCGCCTCTCTGAGTCCCCATCACCCTATATATACTCCACAGGACTAAAATATCTCGCAGTAATGTCTCCAAATTATCTCACAGCAAATCCATTACTCGGGAATATATTATTTCCAAAATTATGGTTTTATATCCTTCTTTACTTCCTTCACGCGTCTATCGCAACTAAGAGTCCTCCATACACGTTCAGTACACGAATTAGAGTCCCAGCAGCACACCCAATTCATAACAAATCCCGTGAAAAACTCTCCCACGAACGTGTAGCTCTGTTTGCTTCTCGCGGAATATCCATCCAAATTGGATCGAACCAAAGGCCCATACCAAGCCTTTTAGGCTATATCACGTCCACCCATGAAGTTTCAGCGATTTAGTCTACCTCTAACCCATTCAAAATCCGATCGAGAAAACTGCCAGGAGTGAACTCTTCTTCCCGCCAAAAAATGAATTTGAAATAAAGAAGAAGGGTTTCCCCCTATCCGGTTCTGGGGTGCGGTTAGCAGCTGCCTAGAAATGGTGCGCCCCTTAGTAATTAGGTTACCCCTTATCCAAAGTGAGGGTCCGTATAGCAAATGTCCTCCGGGGGTGCTCTGAGCAACTTTTCGAGCCGAATTTTCCAACAATATTTATTTCCTAAAAATACATAAAAAACAATATTAGTACAAAAATCGAGTTCCAACAAAACAGACATTGAGGACAATTTAGACACAAAAATGTGTCTATCATGAACACAGGAAATGCATCTGTTTTACGAACTAGTGGATAAATCCATGTGTAATGTGAGAAAACATCCATAAGCAGAAGATAATAGCGATATCCATTTCTAGATAAGTAAGGAGATGTCCATAAATCAGACACAAGTAAGCTCAATGGCTTATCGATTACAGTACTACTATTTGGAAAGGGAAGGTTATGACTCTTGCTCACATGACAAGAATGACAGAACTCAAACTTCTTATTGGAAATTGGAAGGGAAAAATGTTTAATGACTCGGAAAACGGTACGAAGCATTGGGTGTCCTAGACGCTGATGCCACAGCGGAATAGTGTTGGTTACTAGAGAAGCTGGAGTTGTATTGGTAATCTCTTGAACATCATCAAACATGTAGAGCCCATTATTTCTCCTTCCTTGCAACAGTGTTGTCCTGGTTTTGAGATCCTTTACATCAAAGAAATTTGAAAGAAATTCAAAATATACATTATTATCTCTGCATAACTTTGAAACAAAAAGAAGATTTGCTTTTATGTCAGGCACAAGTAAGCTCAATGGCTTATCGATTACAGTACTACTATTTGGAAAGGGAAGTTTATGACTCTTGCTCACATGACAAGAATGACAGAACTCAAACTTCTTATTGGAAACTGGAAGGGAAAAATGTTTAATGACTCGGAAAACAGTACGAAACATTGGGTATCCTAGACGCTGATGCCACAGCGGAATAATGTTGGTTACTAGAGTAGATGGAGTTGTATTGGTAATCTCTCGAACATCATCAAACATGTAGAGCCCATTATTTCTTCTGCCTTGCAACAGTGTTGTCCTGGTTTTGAGATCCTTTATATCAAAGAAATTTGAAAGAAATTCAAAATATACATTATTATCTCTGCAGAACTTTGAAACAGAAAGAAGATTTGATTTTATGTCAGGCACAAGTAAGCTCAATGGCTTATAGATTACAGTACTACTATTTGGAAAGGGAAGTGTATGACTCTTGCTCACATGACAAGAATGACAGAACTCAAACTTCTTATTGGAAACTGGAAGGGAAAAATGTTTAATGACCCGGAAAACAGTACGAAGCATTGGGTGTCCTAGACGCTGATGCCACAATGGAATAGTGTTGGTTACTAGAGCAGTTGGAGTTGTATTGGTAATCTCTCGAACATCATCAAACATGTAGAGCCCATTATTTCTCCTGCCTTGCAACAGTGTTGTCCTGGTTTTGAGATCCTTTACATCAAAGAAATTTGAGTGAAATTCAAAATATCCATTATTATCTTTCCAGAACTTTGAAACAGAAAGAAGATTTTCTTTTATTTCAGGCACATGAAGTATATTTTTGATATGAAAGGATCGATTATTATGGGTAAAAGAAGCATTACCAATATTTTCAATGTGTAGAGCATTGACATTTCTACACGAACTTGTTCAGTTCCATCATATTCATTCCTGATGTCTAGATTGTTGATATTTGCAGTTAAGTGATGAGTTACTCCTGTGTCAGTCACCCAATTGTTATCAACAGGACCACCAGGTAAAGCAAGATATGCAGCTGGTTCTCCTCTTTGTGGTGCATTGTTATCTTTGCGAAACCAGCAGAAACTTGCATTATGGTTTTTGCAATTGCAAATACGACAAGGACCTTGTCCTTGATCTCTTTTAGGATGTCGATTGTGTTGATTTTGCTGACGAAAACCTTGATTTTGTTGAGATCGATTCTGGGGAAACCTTCCTTGCTCTTGTCTTTGATATGGTGGTACTGTAGATGAAGAGGCAATATTTGTCATTGGTTGCTGAATAGAAGATAGTTGTTGCTCAAGTCTCATATCATATGCGATCATATGTGCATAAAATGCATCCATATCTATCTTTTCGACAGTTCTCATCGAAGTGACAATTGAATCATATGCTTGATCCAACCCACTCAAGATTGATTGCTGCATATCATCTTCAGAAAGTGCATTCCCTGATGTTGCAAGGGCATCAAATAATTGTTTATATTTGGCAAAATAATCATACATGGAGCTGTTACCTTTGTGCAAACTCATTAGTTGCCTTCTTAGATTCATCTGATGTGCCATTGTCTTGGGTACATATCTTTTTTCAAGTGCATCCCAGACTTCTTTTGAAGTTGTTAAACCAGATATACGACCTAATACTCCTTCTGTGAGGGATGAAAGCAGCCAGCCTAGTAGGATCTGATCTTTTTGTTCATACTTTTCATATGCAGGATTTGATAATGGTGGTAAATCAGCTTGTGTGTTTGGTATGGTTGGTGATGGTCTTGCATAAGTACCATCTACATATCCTTCTAAACGATAGCCCTTCAATAGTGGCTTGAATTGTGTCTTCCATAAAAGATAGTTGGTATCATTGAGTTTGATGTTGATGAGATGGTTAATATGAATTGCTTGAAAAGTGGATGTTTCTGGTGCTGCCATTGATGCGTAATAATGAGGAAAGCGTGGTTTAGGATCTTTCTGGCTGATACCAAAACAAAATACAATATTTTGGTGAATTGATCCACACTTCAACTGGTGGAAAGGTAGACAAATATATAGAGATTACATGCCTTTCTTAAAAGGGTTACAGAGATGTTTTTGGCGTAACATAAGCTAGCAATTATAGAAAATATATTTGCAATAAATCCATATCAATGTGTAGCGTAACACAAGCTAGTGATTGATACGTGATTTTCTCTTGGCAGGTGTTACCAGAATAGCTTTGACTGAGTCTTGATGAGATGTATTCCTAACATTTTTTCATTCCACCCATCTGTGTTTTTAATAAAATTAAGGTCCTTTTCCAACTCCACCTTACGTATCATCTCTCTAATCCAATGTTACCTTCCTTTACGATACTCTCAAGCTTTTGGAGCATCATGCCTACTTTTTTAGTAGCGTAAAAGAATGCAATCTCATATTGAATATAACATATTTCGGCCTCAGCAATTCTGGATTGCAATATAGTTAGTCTTCACAAATATAGGATCAAGAAGAGGATAATTCTTATTATGATAATCTTATCAATTCTGGTTATGCAGCTCATGAATATATAGAGCCCAATATATTATGATAAAGCAAAGATCCTATATACTAGGAAACAATATATTATCCTTAAATAAGGATATATATTAACACTCCCACTCAAGTTGGTGCATAGATATCACACGTGCCCGACTTGTCCAGAAAACTCAAGTATTTTTTGCATGACACTCCATGTGTTAGAATATCTGCAAGTTGTTATTCATACCGAACCGGTGGCAGATCAATAATGTTGTTGTCCAGCTTCTCTTTGATAAAGAACCTGTCAACCTCCACATGTTTAGTACGATCATGCTGAACAGGATTATGAGCAATATCATGCGCAGCTTTGTTATCACAATACAGAGTAATAGGATCCTTGAGAGTAATCCCCAAACCCTTAAGGAGAAGACTCAACCACAAAGTTTCAAAAATGCCATCTTCCATACCTCTGAGTTCAGCCTTTGCGCTTGATCGTGTAACAATATTTTGTTTCTTACTTCTCCAAGTAACTAAGTTACCTCCCACAAAGGTAAAGTAGCCTGCAGTAGAACGTCTGCCATCTATTTCTCCTGCATAGTCAGAATCTGTATATGCCACAACCTTTCTATAATCTTCATTTTTAGAGAATAAAATAACTTTTCCAGGAGCAGACTTCAAATACCTCAAAATACGTAAAACTGCATCCATGTGTTGTTCACCTGGATTGTGCATGAATTGACTAACAACATTGAGTGCATAAGAAAGATCTGGCCTTGTGTGAGATAGATACATCAATCTCCCCACAAGTCTTTGATATCTCCTTTTATCAGCAGGAACTTGATCAGGTGGTTCAATACACAGATATACCTTTTCTTCTAAAGGTGTATGGATTGGCTGACATGCTGACATGCCCACTTTTTTTTGCAGATCAAGAACATATTTCCTTTGTGATAAGAAAATTCCTTCACTGGATTGAGAAACTTCAATCCCAAGGAAGTATTTCAATGAACCAAGATATTTCATTTGAAATTCCTTTGATAAGTATCTTTGCAAAGATTTCCTCTCATCTGAATTATTTACTGTCACCACCATATCATCTACATATATGATAAGAGCAGTAATTTTGTCCTTTCATTTCTTTATGAACAAAGAATGATCAGAATTACTCTGACGATATCCAAAGTTCCTCATAGATTTGGTGAATCTGCCAAACCAGGCCCTTGGAGATTGTTTTAGTCCATACAATGACTTGTTTAGCTTACATACCTTCTTACCATGAGATCCTAGAACTGAAATAACATGGGGGAGCTCCATGTAAACTTCTTCAGTTAATCCACCATGCAAGAAGGCATTCTTTACATCAAACTGTTGCAAAGGCCAATCCAAGTTTGCAGCAAGCGATAACAATACTCGTACTGTGTTGATTTTCGCTACTGGAGCAAAAGTTTCTGTATAGTCGATACCATAAGTTTGGTTGTACCCTTTAGCAACTAATCTTGCTTTATAACGTTCAATCTCACCATTTCCTTGTATTTAATGGTGAAAATCCAACGACACCCCACAATCTTTCTTCCTTCTGGACAATCAACATAATCCCAAGTATCATCTGAAAAAGGGACCTCATTTCTTCTTCTATACTTCTCTATTTTGGATCAGCTAATGCTTCCTGCACATTGTTAGGAATAAAAACAGTAGATAGTTGATTCACGAATGCCTTATTAGCTTTAGACAAACGATGGTGAGAGACATAATGACTCATAGGGTACTTAACCTTACTAGAGATTTCAGGTTCATATCTGGGTTTAGGAATACCTGTTTACACGTTGTGGAAGTTGTCTCCTAGATTCTTCAAAACATCCGTAGCAGACGATTGGTTTGGTGTTTCATCTTCTTGAGGTAACGTAGACTCTGGAATCTCTTCTATCATAACCTCATCTTGAATCTCTATATCACGATCTAATACTGTACTTTTGTTTCTTCTCGTGAAAACTTTCATCAACAGATTCTCTTACCATATCATCAGAGTTGACAATAACAGATACATCAATTTCCATATATCTTCATCATAGTTAAGAGTCTGAATTTCCTTATGGTACTCCCCCTGAAGTTCAGACTCACATGAAAATACATAGTATCTTCATGAAATACAACATCCAAAGTAACAAACATTCTTTTGGTTGGAGGATGATAGCAACGGTATCCCTTTTTAGTTGTTGCATATCCCACAAATACACACTTCAGAGCTCTAGGAGCCAACTTATCACGTTGGTTCTTGTGCAGATGAACATAAGCTACACAACCAAACACATGAGCGGCAGATTAGGAACAGTTGGAGCCACAACTGCTTCACAAGAGCTTGATGGGGTGTTTGAAACACAATGCTACTGGACGACACTCGATTGATAATATATGCTGCAGAAGTAAGTGCCTCTCCCCAACACATCAGTGGCATATGTGCTTCTATCAATGAAGCACGGACCACTTCCAGTAAGTGACGATTATTTATCTCTGCTACTCCAATCTACTGAGGTGTATTAGAGCAAGTAGTTTGATGAATAATCCCGTGTCCCTCAAAATAATGTTGAAGGTCAGAATCCATATATTCACCACCATTATCACTACGAAGTACTTGAATCTGTTTGTTGTACTGAGTGTTAATCATCTTATGGAACTTTTGAAACAAGGCGGTAACTTCACTTTTTTTTTCCATGAGACACATCCACCTCATTCTAGTGCAATCATCAATAAAAGTAACAAACCATCTTGAACCACCCAGGTTAGTAGTTTTAGATGGCCCCCAAACATCAGAGTGTATGATCATTAAAGGAACTGGACACTTATTGAATGATAATGGAAAAGAAGCAGGATGGCTTTTTGCAAGTTCACATACTTCACAATGCAAACTAGAAATATCAAGTTTTCCAAACAAACTAGGAAATAATTTTTTTAAATAACCAAACGATGCATGTCCCAATCGTCGATGCCATGACAAAATTTGAGATTTTTGTCTCCCCCCCTCAGAACCATTAGCAAGAAGAGTTTGACGCAGCTTATCTGAACTACTTGACACCAAATCCAGATAATACAACTTCCCACGCTTAACACCATAACCAATCGTTTGCTTCGTTGTGATGTCCCTAAAAACACAACAGTCAGGCCAAAATATCACTACACAATGTAAAGTATTAGTTATTTGGGAAACTGATAGGAGATTACAGTCTAATGTAGGAACTACTAAGACAAAATCTAGGTTTAAAGTTTCAGTGAGAGATATTGACCCTTCACCAGTAATTGGAGCTTGTGAGCCATTTGCAGTAGAGACTGTTTTTTGTAAGGATGGTTTAATGGGAGAGATTTGTTTAGAATCACATGTCATATGGTTTGTGGCACCGGAATCAACTATCCATGAATTATTCGAAACAAGTGAAGAAACATTTAAAAACTTACCATCGTTACATGTCCTTGCTACTGATGCAGATATTACCATGGAATCCTTTCCTTTCTTTGTTGAAGCCATTGGAGCACCAGAATTTTTCTTTGTCTCCTTCTTCCTCTCTAGATGTTGATCCCACCAATCTGGATATCCAACCAACTCGAAACACATGTCAATTGTATGTCCATATTGATTACAGTGTGTACACTTAAGTGATGACTTGTCCACCTTAGTCTTTGAGTATCTCTGAAAAGACCCTTTTTGATTGTACCGGTTTCGAGTTGCCATAGCAGCAGGTTCAACTTCTTCCGATTCTTTTGCCATCATTGTACGTCGAACAGATTCACGACGAACGAGTGCATAAAATGAATCCAATTCAGGAATAAGATCCTTTCTCAAGATTTCACCACGGATCTGTTCAAAACTTTCATCTAATCCAGCAAGGAATATATGCATCCTTAGGCGCTGAATTGATTTTCGATAGGCTTCAATATCATTAGAATTCTCCATAACCACCTTGTCACGATGATCCAGCTCTCCAAATATTTCAGTTAGTTCTCCATAATAAATTGAGAGTGATCTGCCATTTTGTTTTGCCGAAAACGCTCGTCGATTTAGAATAAATACCCGCATCTCATCATCTCCATCATAAAAGTCTTTAAATAATGCATCCCAAATCTCTCTAGCAGTAGGTAACTGAATATATCTCTTCATGATTTCAGGTGACATAGACATCAACAACCATCTCTTGACTTTTTGATTATCTGTGTGCCACTTCTCATATCTTGGATCTTCCTCGGTAGGTTTTCTTGTCCTTCCCATAATAAAGGAGGTTTTTTCTTTTTCAGCAATATGCATCTCCATGATTTGTGACCACAAATCATAATTTGTTTCATCAAGAACAATCCCAGGCTTGAATATTGCACCTTCAGATTGAACGATAATAGGAGCAAATTTGTTTTTTATCTTCCCTTTTTGTTTTGATTTATTTTGGTATAATTCTGAATCACTACCCATGATTCAAGAACCCTAGCTCATAGATACTATTTTCACAAATATAGGATCAAGAAGAAGATAATTCTTATTATGATAATCTTATAAATTCTGGTTACACAGCTCATGAATATATAGAGCCCAATATATTATGATAAAGCAAAGATCTTATATACTAGGAAACAATATATTATCCTTAAATAAGGATATATATTAACAGTTAGAACTTAGAAGACCCGTTAGAATTTCCAAGTCATCCTTTGCTTCCCTATGGTCTTCATATATATGCAGGCAATTCATATACAGATCATGCAAATAATCACCCAACAACCCTTCCACTTTTTCATATGCATGTGAAACGATCCCAATCTTGCAAGGGAGATAGCGCGCTCCCTTTGACGATAAAGGGAGTCCCTCATCTCTTAGTAGTGGACATGCAACATTTCATCCACAGTTTCTTCGTTCTCCATCATTTCCTCGGCAATATCGACTTCTTGTATCGGGATCTGGACACAATCTGTTCTCTCCTCCTCGGCACTATCGACTGCTTGGATCGGGGACTGGACACCACCTGATGCTTCCTCCTTGATGCCATCAGGTGGACATATATCTGTCAGTTTGGAGGACATAGTTAACCGACCACTACTAACATAATATGTTGTCTCTAGTGAAGTTGTAGGGGCATCCTCTTGTTCTGGAAGATACTCCTCGAGCGGCTTCACAATGTCATCGGGACTTGTTTGCTTTCGTTCTCCATCGATGGTAGTCGGCATCCATCGATGGTAGTCGGCTTCCATCGTTTCTACGTTCTCCAACGTTTCCTGCTGTAAGAAAAAGAAGACCTAGGTAAAGTAAACATTGTTTCAGGCTTTTCTTTCCTTATAAGCACAAACTACCTTAGAAAAGGTATGTACATACCTAACTATACGCCTATATAAGTATATCGCGTAACACGAGTCTCAGTATTTCATGGCTTGTATGGCAGGGCCGGCCCTGAGTTTAAACATTATAATTAGGTCTTCTAAATATTTAAAACGGCCAGCATTCATAGTATAGGTTTGATTTCATAGGGTTTGATTATATTTTATTTAATCCTTTATATTCACCCTAAACTAAGAGTGCGTAGAGAAGCTTACCTTAATCTGTCAATCAACCAGCTAATCCCAAACCTTAAAGGAATAATCAATTCATGTACCAAGCCCTAATTTTCCCCTCCCCTTTACCGCCGATTTTCCTTCCCTCTCCTTTTTCTTCTCAAACCTTCCGAAAAGGAAAATGGGAACCCTTTTTCCTAAGTTACTTAAACCTAGGGATGCGCTAAGCAAACACCATTGCTGGTTAAGGCCACATTCATCCGACACCCAAAGAAGTTTGTTTATTTAAAATATAGGGTATTAGAAAAGGTTATTGGTTATCTTGTTTTAATCATCTAGATCACTGAGTTACGATTCTTTGAACGAATATGTAATTCAATTATCATCAAACATCAGTGGTAAGTACAAATTTACCTCTTATTTGAATAAGAATGAAAAATAATACACATGTACAGTAGCTAGAGCAGAAACATATTTTGGTCATCGGGATGTATTGAGACTGTTTATTATTGGGCGCAGCTAGAGATGACCCATAACTATACGAGAATGAAAAAAACGAGTTCAGTTTGTCTATTTTTAGTTATTACTTCAATTTACATGAATGTCACCTTATTTCGGTGGAAATTAATCGTATAAACCATGTAATGTTTGTAGTTGTGTATGTGCCTAGCACGTTCCAGTTGATATTGTACACCATCTACAGAACTATTGGAGATCAGTTTATGAGAGAGACCTGGTAAATCTAATATGTGATAACTAATATGATATATTATTCTATTCTGTCGTTAACCACAACCAAACCTATGATCAATTAGCAAGTTACAACCGTGTGGTTGTATCTTGGGTCAATGCGGCTAGTGATGACTAGAACTTAAACCATTCTAGTTCTGGCAATTCAATGCCGCATACTTTGTAACTATTGGAAATTCAGTAGCACACCCAAATAGGAAACAAACAAGATCTAAGACATAACAAATATTTTGGACAAGAAATTCTTTATTGATCAGCCACTCAAGAAAGTGAAAATACAAAATTTTGAATACAAGGAAACCCTAATTTCACACTCTAAGCAAGACTATTCTTACCCCAAAGAATCTCCCCCCACATTTTCCAAGGGTCTCTATTTATAGACCATCCAATCTGAATGGAGTACAACTCATTTTACTTCGTCCAAGGTCACCGTGTTCTCGTGGGTAAGCTTTTTACTTCGCCCAGACCATCTTCCATAAAGTTTCTCCCCTTCTTTCACTGAACTTTGGGAACTTGTCGGGACAACTGTCTCTTTTCTTGTTCAATAATTTACTGACTTCGCATGTTATCTTTCCAGCCAAGTAACCTTACTTCGCCTACCTGATTTCGTGATCGGTATCTTGTTGGGGACTTCAATTGATCCTTCGTGTTTTAGATTTTTTCTGCGAGTTACTTCGTTTCGGGATGCCTCCTTGCGTACAGGTTTTCTTACTTCGTGTCGATCGTTGGTCAGTGACGAGGTGATTCTGACTTTTGATTTGACAAGTCACTGATTGGGATCTTGAAGAACGATGCAAGATCTTTGAGTGAGATTCTTCAGATCTATTTCGTTCCTTCCTGTGCGACCACGTGGCGAGCCTATTTTGTGTACCTACATACTTCTTTGTCGTAGTTTCAACTTTGTCTTCCCCACAATTGCTTCAAGTCTTAAATTGCGTGGATCGTCAATATATCTCATATGAATGGACTTCGTAACTGCATTCGATGGCCGCAAGTGTGTACAAAGATCGTATTTCAGATATCTAGAAGCTAAAATCATATATGGCTTCTGAAGAGTACCAGACCTTAGGATATATATTGGTGCAGGTTAACACTTGATGACGAATTCAAGTCTGAAAAATTCAATGCTGCATGCTTCTTCATTCCAAGCTGCATCGAGTCTCTTAGATGACCAAAGGAATCTCCGTCATATAATTATATTTTAAGCTAAGATCACTTCAAACTAAGATCACTTCAAATGAAAACTATCATCATCCATAATCTTCCTCTGAGCTAAAGAGATTAATTTGCCATCTAGTATTTAACTTAATGAGCCAGCATACGTCTAGCTTCCACATATTCTTATATTTGCACATCGAACCCGAGATTTTCCTTGTGGCCCAAAAATCTATGTTGCAAAAAGATTACCCCTATGACAATATACAACCAAAAACTGTCATGTGACCTGAAATTTGGTAAGTGGCCTCAAATCGATACGACGTGTCTGAAATTTGGTAAGAGCTCTCTTCTTCTTTATTCTTTCCACAACCCTAAAACCCCAACTTCCCATTGTTTCCGTCACTATTTTGTTAAACCCTAAAAAAAAGTCAGTTTATCTCTATCAAAAGATTAAATGGTTTCATCAATCAAGGATTATATCAACACTCTACCTACAGAGATTATATTAGATATATTAAGTCGAATACCAATTGAATCGGTCCTTGATTGCAAACTAGTATCAAAAACATGGAATAATCTTGTTGCTCATAATCCATCATTCTCGAGGATGCATTTAAATCATCTTAATCATCATGATTCTGGTAAGTTGGGGTTTATTGCTTTAGCTTTTGAGATCGATGATGAGAATGATATTTATGGGATCGATTATAATGATGATAGAAATGAAATTTTTTGGTATTTTGAATATGATGAGAAACATGAATTAAAAACACCCATTTAGACAATTAGAAGAATTAATTTTACACCTATATTTAAGAATAATAGGAATATTAGATTTCTTGGATCGTGTAATGGTTTGATATGTCTTGCTCAAGGATACGTTTTTGCAAAAAAAACATACAATATTTGTAATCCCATAACCAAAGACTATGTTATGCTTCCTGAAATTAAGAAAGATAGTTATATGCATTCATATTGGACGTCCGGATTTGGGTATGTTACTTCGACCGATGAGTACAATGTTGTAGGAATGGGGAAATTAGGGGGAGACCCAAAAAAAATAATATTCTCGTTCTCAGACCCACAATTAATTTTGTATACCGTGACACCCATAATTATATGAAATTATTATATGAATCAATACATAACTGGTTATGCATACTATCTTTTCAGGCATAACTCGTTATGCATACTATCTTTTTCAGGGGTATAATTGGCAGCGCAACTTGGACATAACATATCTAAAAATTCGCGCCTTAGAATTTTACAAATTTTATATCGTTGGAAATATTTTTAAAAGAGCTACGCAACGAGTACAAACAAGAAAATCAAATTTTTGTTTTTAACGAAAAAATCGGAGGTGATCCTCATTTTAGGGAAATTTTTTGAAAACTTGATACTTAACCATTATGCAGTCACCAAAAACGATGCATAACACATTCTACAGACGCATAACGAATTATGCAACCATTTTCTCGACTGCATAACAAATTATGCATCTGCATAACTTTTAACAAGTTATGTAACCATTGTTTTGGTTGATTTTAGCCATACATATAAAAAATTGATGCATAATGCAGTATGCATCCATATTTACGGATGCATATCAGGTTATGCATCTATTTTCTCGATGCATAATGCATTATGTAACCATATTTTCGGACGCATAACAGGTTATGCAGGTTTTCTGGACTGCATAACAAGTTATGCAACAAATTTTGTAGATGCATAACAGGTCATGCATCCATTTTCACGAATGCATAACATGTTATGCAGACAATTTCTCGACTGAATGACATGTTATGCAGTCATAACCACATCATCATCTTCTTTCATGTTTCATTAACTCCCACGCAAGCCATTATCTTTCAGTTATTAGGGGGCTCTTGGTCAAAATCATGTATTTACACCATCATCTTCTCTCATGTATTTACACCATTATACATTCACCAAAAAAGAAACGTAACACATTCTGCAGACGCATAACGAATTATGCAACCATTTTCTCGACTGCATAACAAATTATGCATCTGCATAACAAAGTTATGCATCTATAACAAATTATGTATCCATTGTTTTGGTTGATTTTAGTGCGTACATAAAAAAATTGATGCATAATGCATTTTGCAGCCATATTTTCGAATGCATAACAGGTTATGCATCAATTTTCTCGATGCATAAAAGATTATGCAACAATTTTCTCGTTGCATAATGCATTATGCAGCCATATTTTCGGATGCATAATAGGTTATGCATCAATTTTCACGGCTGCATAACATGTTACAGATATTATTATTGGTGCATGACAAGTTATGCAGTCTTTGTTTTTGTTTGTTTCGGTAGTGACGAAAAACCACGTATTGAAAAAAAACATATATTTCAGCATGATGACTAGGATGCGAAGAATGGACAAAATATTTTGCAGAAGGCACTAGCGCATATCAACAAAAATGACAAAGAAATATACATATCGAGAGTTACCTATAAGAATAAATTTTTTTAATGTCAATGCTACGTAACTTATTGCTTTTACAGTGCCAGATTGATTTCCTATAAAAAGTAAACAACTTAAATGTCACTACCAAAGAGTAGTCTACGTGAATTTCCTATAAAAATTAACCTATGTGAATCCAATATGTTGAATCCAACAATGTAAAGCAACGCTCATGTCACTGAACAACAAATTAAACAACAATCCAAGTGAAATATGATTCTACATTGTTTTGTACATTCATCATGGCATGGAAAAAGAGACACTTGCGAAATTTTCACCCACACGTCTTAGATTTGATGGTACCTTAACAAGTACGACTATGTATCATCTTTTTGCTTATTTAGTTTCATGGTGTCAATACAATTTAGTTACACAAACCATGAGCTCCATCTCTACTGCCAAATTCAATTCATATTAATGTTTTAATGCTTTAATACAATTTAGTTACAAAAACCATGAACTCCATCCGAGTTCCGTTAACAGCTGCCCACTTCTTCCATCGAACAACACAAATCTTTGTATTCCTCCATCTCTTCCCATCTTCAGTTACCGATAACCCCAACAACTCAAATGGACGATAGTACACTTCCTCCTTATCCATCATCACCGTTCATACTACTGATAACGATAACATCAAACACCATTGATAGCACAACATCATTAAAATATCGAGTCTCAACTCCATCTTCTTCAGTTTTCCCCATCACTGATTATCATCACTACTACCATTAATTACAGTAACCTATTTCTTCTTTCCATGTTCTTTTCAAACTTTCCCAAGCTCTCTATCTGTCTCATGAATTTCTCCATCAGTCACCTTAACCAGCAATCCATGATCATCACCACTGTTTCATATTCCTCTCATGTCTTATAACTCAACACACATCCATGCGTTTCTCTGCTAAGTAACACATCAAATCTCAACCACGGAATCCATTGATTGAACAGGCATCAGATCTATACCATGTCCATAAATCTTATAAGATACAGAATAAAGAAACCTTAAGGATATGACGAAAAAAACGAAATGTAGAATTTTAGAAAATATGAGTTTCGGAGAAATTTTATCCCAAAAAATGGGTGCGCGCGTGAAAATTTCTGTCGGTGGGTTTCACGGTGGAGAAAATATGAAAACTGGGTTTCCCTGTAGTTTTCACTGTAGGAATATGTAGTTTGATGACCCATGTACATATCTACATATACACTCTAGGAAGCGGTAATGGCTGGAGAAACCTTGGAAAGTTCAACTCTCCATTCAGATGTGGTTGGGAGCAAGACTATGGCATCTTTGCCAGTGGAGCCCTTTACTGGAAGGATGTTGAGTCAAATTATATTGTGACCTTCGATTTGGCCGAGGAAAAGTTTTTTGAATATCGTTCAGCACCAAATAATAGTGTGAATAATTTTTGGCCTGCTAATAGAATTGGGGTTTTGAATGGCTCTTTGTCTTTAGCTAATTTGGTGGATGGCCTAGAGGAAGACCCCGACAGATTCGACATATGGCTATTGAAAAAGAGAAACGATAATTATGACATGTATGAGGTAGGGGAACATCAGTCATTGGTCTGGGGTAGAGTGTTTAGCATCCACGGCCGGGAATTGTTTGCGGTTACGAAGGATGATGGTATTTTAACTTACTGGGGTCATTATCTCAACATTTACAACATAAGAACTGCAATCTCGCATAGGCTTTTAAAGTTTGAGACGCGTATTTTTCGTGTATCCCCTCATAAGAACACCTTAGTTTCGTTGAAACAATTTGGGGGCAAAGATACAAAAAAAAATGGAGCTGATTGTCCTATGAAGCAGCTCCAGGAGGATGCGAACCCTGAAACCATATATTTATGGACTGGTAAACTTCTTTGAGTTTTGGAAGTAGTTTTCTTATCCTTTTATAGACTTGCGAGCTTTTTCCATTTTAAAACTGATTGATCAACAAGTAACCTCTCTGAGAACCTAAATGTTATGGACATTGTCGTTATATAATTGGTCCAACTTTAACTTCATAGCTGTGATTTTATTGCTTTGTTAGCTTTTTGTTTGTGATTAGACATTATTTCAGTGGAAGAATGCGATGCATTCCTTGGTGATTTAATCGGCGTTTTATTGGAGTTGAATAAGTCTATGCAGGAAAAATCAAGGGAAGTGAGACCTTTCCCTATTAGTAAGGAATACTGACTCCGTACCGTATCTGATAGATAGTATTAGTCATCCAATTATGCTTTTTACTATTTTCGACAAGTGTTTTGATACTGCTTATGTTAGGTTTTTACTTACTAGTGTCATTTTACAAAAACATTGGTGGTGTAATTTCATTTTGGGTCAGTTGGCTAGTGATGACTAGAACTAAGAATTGGTTTGTGCAGGTCATATCAGACAATTCTAATCAGGAAATTGAATGCTGCATGCTTCTCGTCCTAGTTCCAAGTTGGAACTTCCAACTTTCTCTTCCCACAAAGTCCATGACCTATTGAAAAATACTGCCTTTTTGCCTCATGTCTACAATTGGCGTGGCTTGATTATTTGTCTGATATGTTTGGAAGTCCTTAGTGTGTCCTAAAGCCACAAGTATCCTTTTTTAAGTTTCGGAAGCTTCATATAAACTGGTAATCTTTATTAAGTCCCGGAAGTAATTGTTGATTTTTAGATGTTTGGAAACTCTGACTAATGATGTTTGTAAGTCATCATTAGTGACTTATTTCGTTACTGCACTATTTAGTTTCCCTGTGATAACTCTCATATAACATACATTTCTAGTATGTCGTTAACCGCTAGGTCCCCTAATTAGTTTGTATTCAACTAATGCTATCGTATGTTCCATCTCCAGGGGAAAGATCGATTAGCAAGCTACCTTGAAGGCTGCTAGTGTAATTTCATTTTAGGTCAATGTTTCTAATGATGACTTGACCTAGTTCCAACTTTGTCTTCCCCACTAAGTGCATGACCTTTCGAGAATCCTGCAATTTATTGTGGCTCGCCAATTTGTCTGATGTGTAAAGAATTAGTAACTGCATATGAAAGCCAAAAGTCTTCTTAATTCTATATAGCAGATTGTATTTATGTTATCTAGCAGCTAATATTTCATGAAAAGGTTGCAGATTTGTAGGACTTTTCTTTATTCTGTTATTACAGAAGTGAGCATTGACAAGACAGATGACTAGTTGATACGGTTTAGCATTTACAATAGCTTAAGGTATATTCCTCTTCCAGTAAAGATCATCGAGTGGAATTCATTTTCCAACTGTATTGAACCCTGCAAACAATGTTTGAAAAATTACAATCTTCATAAATTGCTTTGAACTCCGGAGAATTCCATAATATGATCAAAATTACATTCTAGTTCTTGATCTTGCAAACTTCTTATATACGGCTATTTCAAAGAGAAAAATGCAAAACTCGGTTATTGCACCAAAGGATCCAAAGCTCATTATTCGCATTCTAGCCAACACCTTGTTCTTTTTTTCCTTCCTTGCCTGTTAAAAGACTTCGGCGGATAAGCTTCAAAGAGTGCACTCCTTAATCGATGCATGAATTTGGAGTTTTGTAAGTGCTTTGCTTCGGTAGATTAAACTTTTCAAATACTTGGGGTTTGATTCTTGAAAAAATATCATTGTGTGGCTTCGATTGGAACGCCTGATAGATAAATCATATCATTCCTATTTAGGTTTTTCCTCCTTGATAAACATATTGTTCAGCATATGTACGAGTTGTGCACAAGCCTGTCTGTTCTGATGTGCTTCGGCGGAAACATTTTGTAGTACATTATCCTTTAAACCTTCCTTGTGAATCAAAGGTGCGCAAATGCTACCGCTGCTGCTGCTCCTTGATTGAGAGACACAGCACATTCATAACCTTATAATGAATTCACTTACTTACAATCCATATCATTGGTTATCCACAGAAGCACTTGTTACGGAAATAATCATTGTTGTGGAAACTCTGGGCTAGATGAATAATCATAGATGATCGAACCCATTAAAATATAAATATAGAAAAGATACATAGATGAATAATCAAATGAATACAAGAGCTGGGCTACATATAATAACCAGCAAATTGCCGAACAAATGAACAACCATAAATTTACGTTTTGGGAGAAGAAATCATTATGCTAATAACTTCTTATTTTTGTTGGTGGTCCTGCTATTGAACCCCGACGCTTGTTTCTCCCATTATTTTGTTGTTGCAGCCGTTGATTAGAATCACAGATCCATAATTGAGGGTAATGTTGTTGGTGATTGCTTTAGGGTTTCTTTCATTTCTTACTACCACTAATTATAAGGGTCAGGCATCCGCCCGTTTGGTTTAGAGTGGTTGATTTTCTTTGATCTAATAGCAGTAGTGTACTGTTTAACTAACCGAGTTTCAACCTAATTGATCGCAAGGTGCATTGTAGACTTTGGGTCAATGTAGTGAGTAATGAATCTAATCAGTAGAGTTTCAAAAATCCAAGTTGGTAACTTGGTATAGGCCATAATTTAAAATCCTGCACCATAAGCTTATTAGCCACCGCGATGTAAAAGATATCGCTCACGATCTAAAATTTGTTGAGTGACCCCCAAAACCTATGTGGGTGCTTTAAATTATCGCGTGGCCTAAATTTTATCTCGTGACCCAAAATTAACATGTTAATCTTAAAGCAAAGTTTAATTGTCATTGTAGTCAGGTACTCATGTTTATGTTGTTATATCTTCTAGACCATGCTGTGTGAAACCATTTTCAGTCATGTACTGGCCGTGTTTTTCATCAAATCCAAGCCAGGTTCCTAATCAAGTCGGACATTTCTAAGCAACTTGTTTTATGCCTGAAACATTATATTAGGAGGCATTGATTTTCAAACTTACCATTCCAAGTTTCGTGACAACATATTCAGTCGTGTTTTTCATCAAAGCAACTTGTATGTCTACAGGAAAAATTTAGAGGCATTGATTTTTAAATTTACCTCATCAGTTAATTAGGGCAACAAGATTTGTAAGCAATATTATTAAGCTTCCATCTTTTCCCTCATCAACTTCAGCAGTTTCTCATGGTACATACAAATCACATCATTGAAAAATCTGTAATAAATCAATTTATTTAGTGGTTAATGTTTATGTATATGTTGATGGAATCTTGCAACAATGAACAAAAATGGTAGATTTATCAAAATAATATGTAAATAATTGAATCAAAACAACTCTACCGCAACAACTTGATGAGGGAAGAAGCACAAGTTCTACAAGTTGAATTAGCAACTGGGATGATATATTTTCTAATCGAGAAGATTACTTGTAAATTAGTTAGGTTTAGGTTTCTGCATAAAACAAGTTTCAGACAGAACTTAGCAATAGGGAGGTTGAGGTTTAGAACTTAGCAACAAGTTTCAGAAAGACACAAGCCTTGGTGCGTGGTGCACCCCATTTTTCATGGGTTGGGCCATGTATCTTTTGTTTGTCAATATATCCACGGGAATATAGTTATATGGTGGAGTTCCTACTCTAGTATACCCAATGTGGGACTTAAGAGATTCATTTACTCAAAAAAATGAGTGAGCATCCATGGAACCCTTAGGTCCTAAGATCAAACCACACCAAGACCAAAACATTCAAACTAAAAACTCATTTTTCTTCAACATACTGGGACGTTTATGTTTCTTCTACGAGGCCATTGATTGATTTGAATTTTAGGTTGATAATGCTGAGTTGCACATTGAATTGGAGCAATGGAATGAAATGCTCAAAAGAGATGTCACTAAATTATATCAGGACCATAATTATCATACTGGGTTCATCATAGGGAGTGAAAACAACACTGTTCTTAATGCATATGATTTGAAGTTAAGGATTTCTCTACTTCGTAGTCCAACCCTCAAGTTAATAATATTTGAAGTTTGGAACTGATCGAGTTGAATTTTTTTTTCATGCATATCAGACTTGAGCATATTCTTGATAGGATAGCCTTGATATTATGTAAGGTATTCCATTTTCGGATTTGTTTTTTCAAAGAGGTCCCCCATTGAACGCTTTTGGCTATATCTTCTTTTTCTTTTTGTGGCGAGCACGAATAAGGATGATTCTGCAGTTTCAGAGCCATCATCAAACGCTTACTTCGGAACGTGTGATAAAACTGATTTAGATGACATGGTGATGCAAAGAATACATCTCAAGTCTTCAACTTTTCCTGGGTTAAAATGAAGTCCGGAGTCGGGCATTCTTCTCCCATCCCACGAGAAAATTGGCATAGGAAATAAGATAATGTAGCAGGGATCCTTATGTGGCTTAGTTTTGATACCAATCTAAGCCGCTGCTAGATGTACTGTTGTATTTGGATCGATGAAAGTACACTAACAACTCCCCAATAATATTCCAACGGATTCTGCGAGTTGTGTGTAGAATAGTTGCATTTTGTAATCTATTATCCCAAATTAATGTTAGATATTTTCAACAAACCCTTAATTTGTAGGACCTCTAGATCCTAGTGTAAAACTTATGAAGAACACTGAAAGAGCTCATAAAAAACTTGATTATTCTAGTGTTGTTGGTAGTCTTATGTATTCCATGCATTGCACAAGACCGGACATAGCCCAAGCAGCGGGAGTGCTATGTCGTTTCTCAAGTAATCAGGGAATTGAACATTGGAAAGCAATTTCAAGAGTGTTGGCTTACTTGAAGGGAACCATAGATTATGGTTTACATTTCCAGAGTTATCCCGTTTTATTAGAAGGATACAGTGATGCGAACTAGAACGATGTAGAATCCAAATCCAAGTCTACAAGTGGATGGATATATACATTGGGAGGTGCTGCTGTGTCTTGGAGTTCCAAGAAGCAGACCTGCATTTCTGATTCAACAATGTTATCAGAATTGATTGCACTTACAGATGCATGTAAGGAGGAAGAAGCCAACTCCTTCAGTCATGATTAATTGTGATAATCAGGATACAATTTATAAAGTCTCAAACAAGACTTATAATGGAAAGTCAAGACATGCTACTGCTAGATATCATATTGTAAGACAATTACTCAAAAGGGGAGTAGTTGCAGTGAACTATATTGAATAGAAAAAGAACTTGGTAGATCCTTTTACAAAGTGTCTACCAAAGGATGTGTTTTCAATAAAGTGTAAGGAGATGGGACTCAGGTCTGTGAAAGAAGTTTGATCACCAATAACGGAAACCCAACTTAAGTCTTGAAAATGATAGACTAAGTTCAATGTGGTACTAACAAGTTATTTAAGTGGTTATGGTACACTAAACTAAAACTTCCCGTTGTCCTTCTAGTGTAGTGATTCTGCATGATCTTAGGGATGGATGAAAATTCTTAATAAGCCTAACTTTTATCACAAGGTGTCTCGTAGAAACACCTTCGAGACTTACCTATTTGAGTATATGGAAATAAAGCCGTTTCCTATGAGGATAAGACGTTCTCAGAAAAAGACTCATGAATCCAGGAGAAAGCACATGGCCATTAATGTTCGGGCTATATAACACATTATTCTATGAAATCAATATGTGTGGAGGTTCCGGTTTTATCATAAGGGGTACTTGGTTCAAGATTAAATTCATCATAGGACCTCGATAGAGCTTTGAATATCTTACACTAAGTGAAGATTCAAACCCAAAAGGTACCTTTCATTTATGTATTGGTCTTCACGATGATGCTTTGTCTCAACTTAGCTTGAACTACGTTGGCTTGATCCCACTCGGGTACGTAGGCAGTCACTTGAGTGATGCGGCCACTCATATTTCAAAACTTTTTATGATTTGTTTTGGTTTTTGAAAATAAGGGGAGAATGTTGGATATTTTCAACAAACCCTTAATTTGTAGGTGCTATACAAAGTTTTCTGATTTAGGGTTTCTAATGACAGTTAGAAAACCGAACAGAAACATCGTTTTCCCAATAGACACCATTGTTGGAAGAGATGTTTATCGCACTAAAAAGATCCCTGTTGGAGATGATGAGTCATCTTCAGCAGATGTGAAACTATCTATAAAGTGCGCCGTTGTTTTCCATTCAAATACATCAAAAACTCTCTTTGTTTTCTCTCTAACAAGCATCATCAGAATCAAAACCTGTGTGGTCTTGGTTGGGTCAAGGTTGTACAAGCTTTGAATACAACATTGTTGTAGGGCTTTGATGGTTTATCAAAATTGATTGTAGTTGTAGAGATAGTGGTAAACAGGGTCTTTTCAGACTTGTGAAGAAAACAGTTTTTAGATTTAAATTTAAACAGGCAAATAAATTTTTTTAAAAACTTTAGGGAAAAACACCAAGACTTGGATTCCACCATTGACCCATTATTTGATAAATTCTAAAAATTAATATTCATGCAATTTTTCTTTTATAGTGATTCTAATATTATGCCTTTTGTAGATTTTTGTAGTAATAATTGTAATCACAAAGTATAAAACATCAAAAGTTTTTAAAACCCAGCATGCTTCATCAAAATAATTCACAACTATTCAATAAAAACTAATATTTCAAATTCAATTCCATGCAAAAAATCAAATAATAATATTGCAAATAAATAATAAAGTTAGAATTATACCATAAATAAGGACCAATGGCTTCCTCCGTCACCTTGGCTAAGGGGTTTAGCTCCTCATATCAAAAACTTGCTCAAAATTGCTTAATAGGTGTTTTTATTGATGAATATGGTGATAAAGAGAAGTTTGCAACGCTGTATAAACGTTACAGCGTCACTGTTACAAAGATGAGTAATGCCGTTTATAAACGATACATATCTAGTGTTGTTGAACTACAACACTCATTTCTGGTTTTAAGACTGTTGAAGAACGTCTGCCTTAGCAGGTCTGTTCTTCCTCTTCTTTTTCCTCCTCGAACAGCAGCAGCAGCAACACTGTAACTCTCTGTAATCGCTTCTCCTCGTCTCTCCTCTACTCCCAATTCTCTCCTAAGGGTTTCTAACCCTTCTTATGACTCGAACCAACACTTATATAGCTATCAAACCCCCAAAAATCTCGAGTGAATCCGACTTCTTCTTTCTTCTATCTTCTCTGCGCTGTTGAGAAAATATCTCTCTTGTGATCTCCCTGTACGCGTTTGTTAGCTATAAATTTGCTACCAAACTCTTATCAAGACTTGAACAGGACTAAGTATAGTTTACTTCAGCGCAAAACTCTCCCAGAATCTCTTGAAAATAGCTTTGAAAGTTAAACAGAGAGTAGTGTCCTGGTTGGACTTTGATCCATTCTCCCGGTCATTCCAGCCCAATTGGTTGGGTCCAATCGATCGTAACAGACTTGTTTACTCAATTACAGCCCATTAGTAGCAAATACAGCAATTGAATCTCCAAAAATCACGTCCAAAATTCGATAACCAAATATGCCAGTGCTGTAACAAGTCTTCCCGCCAAAAACCCATTTTTGAATTTTGAGAAGAATGCCCCCTATCCTCTGATGGGGTGCGAATAGCAAGTGGGGTTGAAATAAAATTCTTGGGGTGGAAATAACAAAATCTTGGGTGTCTTTAGTAATTTTTCTTGGATGTTTTCCGGACTTTTCCGGGGTTCCTCCGGGGTACTTCTGGGTGTCTCCAACATAGTTCTGGGGTGCTTCTGGTAGTTATCAACGGAGGTCCAAATGCCCCATTTTTAGCCAATTTCGCCACAAAGCCTTATTCTTCCAAAAACACCTACAAATAAATAAAATAACCAAATAAGTACGATATCGAGCACCAACAATATATACAAATGAGCTATATTAGACACATAAATGCGTCTATCAAATACCCCCAAACTTATTATTTGCTAGTCCTCGAGCAAATCAAAACTACAAAATAAAATCCTAACTCACTGACGCAGGCATCGTCGATTGCATTTAGCGTATGCAATAAGCCTTTAAACCCCTAGGTGGCCCTAGTGGCCGAGTTATAGTCTCGGGAGGGCTTACCAGAGATATACCCACAAAACCTGTACTCCTAATTGGTCACAAGTATCCAAAGAGCTATGAGGACATACATATTCTCAACCTATCTCCAAGTAAGTAGAATGCCAGAGAAATTAAAGGTGTCAGCTCTAAAGCTGACTGAAGAAAAGGGGAGACACATCTGCATGACTTCTAGATAAAGAGATATCCGCTATACAGCTAGATAAACATTGTAAGATGCGTCCACTGCTTTACAGCTGGATAAGATTAGGAGAGAGATAAAAATGAGAGGGACATCTTCTACATAACTAGACTAATTACGTGTGATGAGTTAAACCAGTGCTAGAAAGATCTTGTGCCAGATTGAAAGCGGACTAACAAAGCAACCAAATGTATCTTTCTTCGACTCTCTCATAGTGCTCAGTAGAAACAACGTATTCTTCGGTCTTCAACTGTTGATGATAAACTATCGAACCTCATAGAACCTTGACAATTAACTCTTCTCTTCGATTTCTTGCTTGACTTATAAATTTCTTCTTCCCTATGGCCTTATTGAACAAAAAGAACGTAATGATGTTTCATATTTTTTTTTTTTATTTAAAATAGAAAAATTTACAAGACAAAAATTTACATGGCCATGAGAGAAGGACTTTCAAAACTTGGCTCTTCGCAACTTGTGATGTCTTGGTATCATGGATTCTAACAACTTATATCATTTGCTCTTGTAACTTCTTGTAACTAAGTCTTAAACTTTGATTTTTGAATTATTCTTTTCTATTGTTGCTTCTAAACCTTAAAACGTCTTCACTTTCTTCATAGATTTTGATGTCGCTCCGCTTGTTGATGATGATAAGTTTCTACTGAGAGAGAGTCGCAATCCAGTAACTAAGACTACATTGTGAGGTTGCTTTGTCTTTCTGGCATTTCCTGACCTACTTGCCTTTCCATCATGTATGGTTAGGTCCATCACGGTTACCTTCTAAAAAGAACAAGTTCTCTCCTGAATTTCAAGGATCTCAATGTCTTTTTCTCTAATGTCTCAATAAGTTGTTATCTGTAGCATTCCAATTTCTATCTTTTCGGTGAGAAAAAATATGTAAACTTAGCTAACCGGATACCATGTGACGCTAGAAGTTTCAAAAGTGCAACACAAAGTTTCTCCCATACCCCCAAACTTAAATCTAACATTGTCCTCAATGTTTCGCATGAAAGAACAGTACCAAAAATATAAGTAACATGAGGAAATAGTAAAGAGAGAGTTCGGAAAGATAGTACCTGAGTGAAGTGAAACCAAAAACTGAATACAAAAATTATACAACATACAAATCGCCTCGATGGTCAATCAAGGGTAAACAGGGTCCTCCAGAGGGACCTCTTCAACATCATCTGTAGGAAAAGGCTCTAAAAAGGGCTTCAATATCTGACCGTTAACCTTTGAAGAACTAGTACCATCTGATGTCTCAATCTCAATAGCGCCATGAGGAAAAACAGTACGGACCACAAAAGGACCTGTCCACCGAGAGCGCAGTTTCCCGGGGAATAGATGCAAACGAGTGTCATACAGAAGAACTTTTTGACCTGGAGAAAATGACTTCCGTAATATGTTTCTATCATGCACAAGTTTCATTTTGTTCTTATACTCCTTCGCACTATCGTAAGCATCTATACGAATCTCGTCCAACTCATTGAGCTGGAGTTTCCTATGGGCTCCTGCCTTGTCAAGTGAAAAATTTAGCTGCTTAACAGCCCAATAAGCTCTGTGTTCTAACTAACTCAACAGGTAAGTGACATGCCTTGCCATAAACAAGCCGATAAGGCGACATTCCAATGGGGGTCTTAAACGCAGTACGGTAAGCCCATAAGGCATCAGTAAGCCTAGACGACCAGTCTTTCCGATTAGGATTAACTGTTTTCTCTAATATACGTTTTATCTCCCTATTGGAAACCTCTACCTGACCACTAGTCTGTGGATGATACGGGGTAGCTACCTTATGTGTAATACCATATTTCTTCATCAGAAGCCTAAAAGTCCCATTACAAAAGTGCGACCCTCCATCACTAATTATAGCTCGCGGTGTACCAAAACGTGTAAGTATATTATTTTTCAAGAACTCAATCACAACCCTATGGTCATTGGTTTTACACGCAACCGCCTCAATCCACTTAGAGACATAGTCTACGGCGACAAGGATGTATAGGTTACCAAAAGAATTAGGAAACGGACCCATAAAGTCAATACCCCACACACATCAAAGACCTCAACAATTAAAATAGGGTTCAAGGGCATCATGTTCCTACGGGAAATGGTTCCTAATTTCTGGCATCGTTCACAAGTAACGCAGTAACTGTGGGAGTCTTTAAACAACGAAGGCCAATAGAATCCACACTGCAATATTTTAGCAGCAGTTTTCTTAGCACTAAAGTGACCCCCACAAGCATGATCATGACAAAAGGAAATAATACTGGACTGGTCACTCTCAGGTATACATCTCCTAATAATCTGGTCTGGGCAATACTTAAACAAATAAGGATCATCCCAAAAGAAGTGCTTAACCTCAGCTAAAAATCTAGAACAATCTTGTTTACCCCAATGTTGGGGCATTCGACCAGTAACAAGATAGTTCACTATATTTGCATACCAAGGTAATTGGGTAACAAAGAACAATTGTTCATCAGGAAAGATATCCCTTATAGGAAGGGAATCATCTGGGGAACTAACAACTAGCCTAGACAAGTGATCTGCTACAACATTTTCGGCACCCTTTTTGTCTCTAATGTCTGGAGAAAACTCTTGCAACAACAGAATCCACCTAATCAATCTAGGTTTAGTATCCTTCTTAGACAAAAGATATTTTAAAGCAGCATGATCAGTATATATGATGATCTTAGAACCTAAGAGATAGGGTCTAAACTTGTCTAAGGCAAACACAATGGCTAATAGTTCCTTCTCGGTAGTGGTATAGTTCAACTGGGCATCATTCAGAGTTTTGCTAGCATAGTAAATCACATGAAGTAACTTATTTTCTCGCTGACCTAGCACAACACCAATAGCATAATCTGAAGCATCACACATGATCTCAAAGGGTAGGTTCCAGTTGGGTGCCTGGACTATGGGGGCGGTAGTGATTAATTACTTAAGCTTCTCAAAAGCCTCTAAACAAGCATCATCAAAGACAAACTTAACATCTTTTGCAAGCAAATTGCAAAGAGGTCTAGACATCAAGCTAAAATCCTTAATGAAACGACGATAAAAACCAGCATGCCCTAAGAATGACCTAATATCTCTAACGGTTTTTGGGACCGGTAAAGTTTTAATAAGGTCAACTTTGGCTCTATCCACCTCTATACCCTTTGAAGATACAATATGCCCTAGAATAATTCCTGAACGAACCATAAAGTGACATTTCTCCCAATTAAGCACTAAACTATTTTCCTTACACCTAGTCAAAACTAATGACAAATGATGCAAGCACTCATCGAAAGACGAACCAAACACTGAAAAATCATCCATAAAGACCTCCAAGAACCGTTCTACCATGTTAGAAAATATGCTCATCATGCAACGCTGAAAAGTCGCAGGGGCATTACATAGCCCGAAAGGCATGCGTCTATACGCAAAGGTACCAAAGGGACAGGTAAAAGTGGTTTTCTCCTGGTCTTCTGGGGAAATAACGATCTGATTATATCCAGAGTAGCCATCTAAAAAGCAATAGTGACTATGTCCAGCTAATCTCTCTAGCATCTGGTCGATGAAGGGAAGGGGAAAGTGGTCCTTCCTAGTGAGCTTGTTCAATTTCCTATAGTCAATACAAACACGCCAACCCGTGGTCACTCGAGTCGGGATTAAATCATTGTTATCATTCTGGACTACAGTAATACCAGATTTCTTGGGAACAACCTGAACGGGGCTGACCCACTTACTGTCTGAAATAGGGTAGATAATGCCTGCATCTAATAGCTTAAGAACCTCAGTTCGAACTACTTCTTTCATATTAAGGTTTAGTCGACGTTGCATCTCCCTAGAAGGTTTGGTGTCTTCCTTTAAATAGATCTGATGCATACAAACAGTAGGACTTATACCCTTAATGTCTGCTGTGGTCCACCCTAAAGCTTCCTTGTTGTTTTGAAGGACGGTTACTAGCCTACTTTCCTGATCTCTATCCAAGTCGGAAGAAACAATCACAGGTAAAGTCTCAGACGGGCCTAAAAACACATACTTCAGGATATCTGGCAATGGTTTTAGGTCCAACTTAGGAGGCTCTTCTAAAGAAGGAACTAGGGTAGACTTAGAAACTGGTAGTGGTTCGAACTTAGGTTTCCATCCATTACTAGTATCTAACAAAGGGGTTGAATCTAACAAAGCATTCACCTCATTAATTACATTATCATCATCAAAATCAATCCCAAAGTGAGCTAGGCATTTTTCTAATGGATATTCTAACAAAGTGTTTGGTAATGACTCCTCGACTAATGTTCCTATCATGTTCACCTCTTCTATATTCGAGTCATCTAGTTCAGAGGGTAGCTTACAAATATTAAAAATGTTCAGCTCAATAGTCATATTACCAAAAGACAAATTCATAATACCATTTCGAAAGTTAATGATCGCATTGGATGTAGCTAAAAACGGGCGACCTAAAATCACTGGTATTTGGTTCTCTGGGTCAGGGACAGGTTGGGTATCTAGGATAACAAAATCCACTGGATAAATAAACTTGTCAACCTCTATGACAACATCCTCGATCACACCACGAGTAATTTTAACGAACCTATCAGCTAACTGAAGTGTCATCTGGGTAGGTACACATGATATGGAAGTAAATTCACACTGGCTCCTAAGTCAAGCAAAGCTTTCTCAACACGGTACTTACCTATTGTACAGGCAATGGTAGGGGACCCTGGGTCTTTATACTTAGGAGTAGTGGTATTCTGAATAATAGAACTCACATGACTAGCTATGAAGGCTTTCTTCTGGACGCTGAGCTTACGCTTTCGCGTACACAAGTCCTTAAGGAACTTGGCATAAGAGGGAATCTGCCTAATTGCATCTAATAATGGAAGGTTGATATTAACCTGCTTAAAAACCTCCAATATATCATTAAAGTTGGACTCCCTCTTAGTCGGAACTAGCAGCTGGGGAAACGGGGCTCTGGGAACAAAGCCGGGCTCATCAGGACCCTTATTGGTCTCTTTGGAGACTCTAGAAGTCTCCTCATTTTATGGCTCAGCAGGGTGAACTACAACATGTTCACTATCAGGCATGGAAACCTTGTTGTCAACCTTCTTTCCAATCCTCAGGGTTGTGACAGCATTCACATGATTGTACGATTTCTCTCATTTGGGGTTAGGATCAGTATGACTGGGGAACCTTCCATTTTCTCTCTCACTTAAAAACTTCGCTATTTGTCCTACTTGAAGTTCTAATTTGGCAAGACTCTGGGAATTATTCTTCAATTCTTTCCTAGTTTCTTGTTGAAAGCTAAGGTGGTTCTTTGATAACATGTCATGGTTATTTGCTAACATAGTGAGAGTTTCTTATAAGGTAGAGACGTTTTTCTCAGAAGTGTTCTAAAACTGGGTTTGACCTGAAGAATTCTTAAAACCAAAACCTGGGGGAGGCTGAGAATTTCTAGACTGGCCTTGACTCTGGCCCTTAGACCAAGAGAAATTAGGATGGTTTCTCCAACCAGGGTTGTAGGTTTCTGAGTAGGGGTCAAACTTCTGACGGTTCTCAAACCTAGAGTTGTTATAAACAACATGGGCTTGTTCTTCACTAACTTGACCTTCCCAAAATGAATTATCTGGCTCTATTCCACAACTAGAGACTTGAGAGGCTCTATTAGGTTCAACAAGGGACCTATTTTTAGGCTGATTCAATTCCAAAGATTCTAACCTTCTAGATAAAGCAGCAAACTTAGCATCTGAACCAAAACTTGTATCTACCACATTGGTGCTACTTTTATTGACCAAGAGTCTTTTAGGGGGTTCAACACAAGACTCCTACTGTTGGGATTTTTCAGCGATAGCTCCTAAGAAGGTAAAAACATCTTCAGCATTTTTACTAGTGAACTCACCAGCGCACATAGATTCGACCATAGCTTTGGTCGAATAGTCCAAACCATTATAAATAATCTCTACAAGTTTCATCTTATCAAATCCATGGTGAGGACACTGGGATAGAAGATCATTGAATCTCTCTAAAAATCTATAAAGAGACTCTCCCTCTTGTTGCACACTAGTACTAATGTTCTGCCTAACAACTGCAGTTTTATGCTTTGGGTAGAAATTCATATAGAAGGCAGCGATAATTTCCTTCCAAGTTTCTATGGATTCAGACGGTAGGTTGTTCAGCCAGGTCTTGGCTTTGTCTCTCAAAGAAAATGGAAACATCTTAAGTTTCAAGACTTCATCGGTAAGGTCCTTTATCCTAATTGTTCCACAAATTTCCTCAAAGTCCCTAATATGAAATAAGTGTTCTCATCATCCTTTCCTAAGAATATAGGGATCATCTGAAGAATACTAGGTTTTATCTCAAAATTAGCTGTAGTGGCTGGAAATTTAATGCATGAGGCTCGGTTGGACCTAGTTGGGAACATGTAATCTTTCAAAGTTGCCATCGCTGACACAACAGAAGTACTAGGGGTACTTTCCTCATGAAGAGATAGGTTCTCAAAACTGAAGTTTCCAAAAACAAGGCTCTCAAAAGAAGAGTCTTCGAGCTCCCTGCTTAAATCAGAAGAACTACTAGGTTTTTCGCTAATCAATCGACCTAGAGTATCTCTTTTCCAAGCCCTATTAAAAAAATCGGGCATACACTAAAAAGAATTCAAAAAGAAATAAAAATCCTAACAGGAAGGTTTTAGCAATCACACAGCAGGCTGACTCGATTTTACCACAACAAACCTAAAGATTTCTAGCAAACAACAAGCATGATGGCTCCACTTAGATTGTTTCTAGACCAGATTTTAATCCTTCGAAAGGGAATTCGTTACAATTTAAGAAAACCCCTCTGGAATCAATCCGAGTTAAAGTAAGTTGAATAGAGGTGAGGGAAGCTCAGTGGAGCTTTGATACCCAAAACCTCACCGATCCAATGCGGCGCAGTCACGCATTCAACTCGCAGAAACCGTCAAGAACTTTGAGGTGTGCTTAAAAGAGTAACCAATATTTTTCGAATGATTGTCCTGTTAAGCTCGATACCCTATAGGTCTCTTTCTAATAAGATTTTAGAGCTTGGGTTCGCGTTAGGTTTTGTTCTCCTAAGGCGGGCAAGAAGGGAGCGGTGATAAAATCCGAACCCTTATCTTGTTTAGGCCAGGCCTTGCCCTTTACTAGGAATATAAAAACATTCCGGTTCGTCCTCAAACAATTATCACCTTAAGGAATACAGTAACTCGCTTGCATGGGATTCGCGAGTGTTTCGATTAGACTTACCTCCCGTACCAGACGGGCGATGAACCGTTGTCGTCGACTCGGGCCACGACTCCTATGTCGTGTGCGAACCCGAGGGGCCGAGGTGATATTGTAATCACCGTCCTTCCCTGCACACATTTTATATTTAAGGGTACCCTTCCGTATGGTAACAAAAAAAAAAGTTAATGTCCCAAAATTAATGTCCAAAGTCCATAAAAAAAATACAAAAGAAAAGAAAGTCTAAAAAAATTACAAAAATAAAAATGTCTCTCTCTTTTTTTTCTCTCTTTTTATCAAAAAAATAAAATTCTTCTTCTTTTGCTCCTTTTGCTTTTCCTTTTACTCCAAGTCTTTAAATGTCCACCAAAAACTTTGGCAAAAATTTCTTTCGCTCCAACTTCAAGAATCTCAAAGAAAAGGACAAAAAACCAGAAACGTAAAGAAGAACAAATAATAATAAAAAAAAAATCTAAAAAAAATGCTAACTAAACACAGGTCCGCGTCGTGGCGCCAAAAATTTGATGGTTTATCAAAATTGATTGTAGTTGTAGAGATAGTGGTAAACAGGGTCTTTTCAGACTTGTGAAGAAAACAGTTTTTAGATTTAAATTTAAACAGGCAAATAAATTTGTTTAAAAACTTCAGGGAAAAACACCAAGACTTGGATTCCACCATTGACCCATTATTTGATAAATTCTAATAATTAATATTCATGCAATTTTTCTTTTAGAGTGATTCTAATATTATGCCTTTTGTAGATTTTTGAAGTAATAATTGAAATCACAAAGTATAAAACATCAAAAGTTTTTAAAACCCAGCATGCTTCATCAAAATAATTCACAACTATTCAATAAAAACTAATATTTCAAATTCAATTCCATGCAAATAATCAAATAATAATATTGCAAATAAATAATAAAGTTAGAATTATACCATAAATAAATACCAATGGCTTCCTCCGTCGCCTTGGCTAAGGGGTTTAGCTCCTCATATCAAAAACTTGCTCAAAATTGCTTAATAGGTGTTTTTATTGATGAATATGGTGATAAAGAGAAGTTTGAAACGCTGTATAAACGTTACAGCGTCACTGTTACAAAGATGAGTAATGCCGTTTATAAACGATACATATCTAGTGCTGTTGAACTACGACACTCGTTTCTGGTTTTAAGACTGTTGAAGAACGTCTGCCTTAGCAGGTCTGTTCTTCCTCTTCTTCTTCCTCCTCGAACAACAGCAGCAACAACACTGTAACTCTCTGTAATCGCTTCTCCTCGGCTCTCCTCTACTCCCAATTCTCTCCTAAGGGTTTCTAACCCTTCTTATGACTCGAACCAACACTTATATAGCTATCAAACCCCCAAAAATCTCGAGTGAATCCGACTTCTTCTTTGTTCTCTCTTCTCTGTGCTGTTGAGAAAATATCTCTCTTGTGATCTCCCTGTACGTGTTTGTTAGCTATAAATTTGCTACCAAACTCTTATCAAGACTTGAACAGGACCAAGTATAGTTTACTTCAGCGCAAAACTCTCCCAGAATCTCTTGAAAATAGCTTTGAAAGTTAAACAGAGAGTATGTGTCCTGGTTGGACTTTGATCTATTCTCCCGGTCATTCCATCCCAATTGGTTGGGTCCAATCGATCGTAACAGACTTGTTTACTCAATTACAGCCCATTAGTAGCAAATACAGCAATTGAATCTCCAAAAATCACGTCCAAAATTCGATCACCAAATATGCCAGTGCTGTAACAAGTCTTCCCGCCAAAAACCCATTTTTGAATTTTGAGAAGGAATGCCCCCTATCCTCTGATGGGGTGCGAATAGCAAGTGGGGTTGAAATAAAATTCTTGGGGTGGAAATAACCAAATCTTGGGTGCCTTTAGTAATTTTTCTTGGATGTTTTCCGGACTTTTCCGGGGTTCCTCCGGGGTACTTATGGGTGTCTCCAACATACTTCTGGGGTGCTTTTGGTAGTTATCAACGGAGGTCCAAATGCCGCATTTTTAGCCAATTTCGCCACAAAGCCTTATTCTTCCAAAAACACCTACAAATAAATAAAATAACCAAATAAGTACGATATCGAGCACCCACAATATATACAAATGAGCTATATTAGACACATAAATGCGTCTATCAGGCTTCAAGTATCCCGACGACTATATTCACTGACCTATTTGTACTCGCAAATTCAATTGGGAAGGGTCGAATAATTTTCGAAAAAACCTATTATTAAAGCCTTGAACCTAGAGACAACATTCTTTTCTTCACTCTGTTTTACAGTCAATTTTCCAACAATTAATTCTTTGAATTGAAGCTCTGACTCTTCCCCCCAGGGATATCGTTCATGTAAGGTAGATTAATGATTCATATGCAAAAGTTTCTGTTTGTTTTGTTGTGTGAAAACATTTGTGAATCTATGTGGACCAGTTCTAAGCAACTTGTTTTATGTCTAAAAGAAATATTGAGAGGCATTGATTTTCAAATTTATCAACACAAGTTTCGTGGGAAGATTTCTAAGCAACTTGTGTTGATAAATTTGAAAATCAATGCCTCTCAATATTTCTTTTAGACATAAAAGTGCATTAATTTTCCGCATCAGCCTCATCGGTTTCTCTAGGTATAAATATTAACATTTTCCGGTACATCCAGATTACATCGTAAATGAGAATCTCGCAAGGAAAAAACATCATAAATTTACATTTTTAGAGGACAAAACATTATGCTAACAGCTTCTTGTTGGTGCTGGTGCTATTGAACCGCCACTTGCTTCAGCTATCATGTTAGTTGTTGTTGTCGATTTGAAAATCACAGTTCTATAGCAGAGATGAGGGAAACTATTGTTGTTGTTTGCATTATGGTTTCTTTCTTTCCTTGCTACCACTACTTATATAAGGGTCAGATTTTGTTCAGAGTAGTTGATTATAATTTTATTTGAGGGATATTTTGACTTTGGGTCACATAAAAGTGACCAGAGTTGTGTTTGGGTCAAGTGAAAATTTTAATTAGATTTTGGGTCATAGGACCCTGGTTGACCGTGTACGAAGGTCCAATTACCCTTGAGGATGATTAAATGTACCATTAATTAACCTAAGTATGCTTTGAACATCATATTATGAATTAAATATTGTGTTTTTTTGGAATTTGATTTATTTTTGGGTGTATTATAGTGTATTTGCTTTTATTTTTTAAGGGTTATAAAGTCATAGATTTGCGAACCTACCGAACTTTTAGTTCGGTTTGTTTCACAGATTTGCAAACGTACTGAACTGCTAGTTCGGTTTTTTCCAGAGATTTGTGAAAACACCGAACTTTGAGTTCGGTTGTTTTTAGAGATTTGCGGACGTACCGAACTCTGTGTTTGGTGTGATCTGTAACTTGGAAAAACAATCAAACCTATAGCTGGATAGAGCAATTAGACTAGCTTTGGGTCATTAAGAGTTCTATAATTTAGTTAAAATTGGAAAACAATAAAAACCAAACAATTTTAGTTGTAATTAAAATGCCACACCAACATAACAAACAAAGGTTGAGGGTGATACTAAAGCTAAATTTCAAACATACTAATACTCAATATAAATATTGATAGCACAAGGTATTGAATATTCGAAAAGAACACAAAAGAACTTCCTAAGAACATAGAAACGAGCTTCATATTTGAAATTCTTTCTTTTCCACCTTCTCCATTCATTTTAAGATCTTTTTACGGTTTCATCGAGTGTTTCACCTTTAAGTCGATACCGCTTCATAATTCGAACTAAACCAATAAATTCATTGACCCTATCGCTTATCTTTCCAAATCGAATAAATAAGGCTGCACAATCACGATTATGGGGGTTTTCGGTTTCGAAGCAGAATTTCTCATGAATGTTTCCCTAATAACTCTGACTCATTACGCCATTCATTCGTCGTTCTTCACCCCTATTAGGATAGTACACTACATAATTTCTGCAAAAAGAAAGATCTTCATCGAGTGTAAATTTTTGGCGTCGAAGTGCCATTTTTAAGAGGTTTGATATGAGCAAGTTTGTTAGTATATATAACAGAAGTGGGCAGGCAACGACTATTTTTTTCAAAATAAAGTTGTGGTTTCTCGACAAATGTGCAATGCATCTAAAGTTCGGTTTGCAGGGTGATTTTTCGTGGTAACCGAACTTTGTTGCACTTTAGAAAATTTCAGTCTTAACGTCTCTCTTCCCATGGTTTCCAAGCAGCCTAAATCTTCGGCAATTAAAAGTCTGGTTACATGCTTAAATTGCTAATCAACCGAACTTCATTCTCCAAAAATTCGGGTTGTTCAAAAATTTGCGATATAACCGAACTCATCAATTAAAAAAAATCCAAAATTACAGAAAGATATTGGGTTACCTGGTAAAAAATGGCAGGTAACCGAACATTATACATGACAATTTTAGATCAACTGTGTTGCTCGTTCGGTTTCCTACAAAAAAATGAAAGGTAAGCGAACTTTCGGTACATTGTAACTGGTTTTGGAACAACAAAGTTCGGTTACCTGTCATTTTTTTACCAGGTAACCGAATTTTTCTCTCTGTAATTTTGGGTTCTTTTTTTTATTGATGAGTTCGGTTATATCGCAAATTTGCGAACAAACTGAACTTTTGGAGAATGAAGTTTGGTTGGTTACGATATTTGGCCTACTAACCGAACTACCTTACTTTGTATCTACAAAAATTTAATGTAATGAAACACAAATGAGTCTAATAGCCAAACTAATCCTTTAAAACACAAATTAAAAACCAAATTATCAAATTCCTTTACTAACCCACAATACCATAACTAATTTGTTGGAAGCACACGAACATAAGAAAACAAACTAGCAAATCCGCAATAAAAAAGTTTCTAAGTATAAGAATTCAAACTACCATCCGCAATAAATTTTTTTCTTCTAAATATAAGAAACCCATAAGATTGTTGCAATCACTCATTCACGACGACCACTACGAGGAACTCTTGTATTCTTGTGTTTAGGAGCTTTAGCTGGTCCTTTGTCACTAGGATTGTCCTCTCCAAAAAAAGAGGTTGGTCCCAAAAAAAATGGTTCTTTAAGTTTTTGCCTACCCTAAAAAGCCCAAGTCCAAACAAAAAATAACTACAAACAAAATAAGCCACTAACGTATGTATCCATTGAAACAGGGAAAAATTAGGCGCATGCCAAAAAAAAAATATTCTCATTGTCAGGCCCACAATTAATTTTTAGTTCCGTGACACCTATAATTATAGGAAATTATTAAAAATGTCTGCATGACGGGTTATGCATCAGGGGTATAACTGGTAACGCAACTTGGATATAACATATTTAAAAATCCGAGCATTGAGATTTTACAAATTTTATATCGTTGGAAATCTTTTTAAGAGATCTACGCAACGAGTGCAAACAAGAATATCAAATTTTTGTTTTTCACGAAAAAATCGGAGGTGATCATCATTTTAGGCAAAATTTTCGAAAACTTGATACATAACCATTATGCAGCCACCAAAAAAGATGCATAACACATTCTGCAGATGCATAACGAATTATGCAACCATTTTCTCCACTGCATAACAAATTATGCATTTGGATAACAAAGTTATGCATCTATAACAAGTTATGTAACCATTGTTTTGGTTGATTTTAGTGCGTATATAAAAAATTGATGCATTATGCAGTATGCATCCATATTTACGGATGCATATCAGGTTATGCATCTATTTCCTCGATGCATAAAAGATTGTGCAACAATTTTCTCGATGCATGATACATTATGCAGTCATATTTTCGTGACAATTTTTTTTTCTTGGTTTCAATACTAACAAAAAGTAGCTGCATAACGTGTTATGCAACCATTCTCTGTACTGCATAACAATTTATGCAAAAAAAAAGGTCGCATAACTTATCATCCACCTACAATAATAGCTGCATAACGTGTTATGCAATCATTTCCAGGACTGCATAACAAGTTATACAACAAATTTTTTTTAGATGCATAATACCTACAACACAACCAATCATGAGAATCTGAATTCTGGTGCCAATGAGCGAGAGACAATTTTTTTCTCAAATGACAAACATTCTTGCATACGTATTGACAATAAAAGCTAAATGCGGTGTAAATTAAGCAATCTTATCATGGAAGTATTTGTGTAATTAGGACAAATATTGCAGTTACAACATACTAGAATAAGAATTATATCAATCTGCACATCAGTAAATCACTGCATACATGCAAATAAGAAATGAACAACATGGAATGCACAAAAACCGCCAATTTTTCCTCGTACACCCAAGGTTCGCTTGGACGACAAGTCAAATGAAACTAACATCCTAAACAAAACCGCTTACATGTCTCCTACGTATCTTCCCTGTGTGAAATAGCCAAGCCCCAATTCCTCCACAAGAGCATGTTGCTTCTCAAGTTCCTGGTGCCCAACAAAAGTGATGAGCCTGTGGCTGTCCAGTGTATTTCCCCTGTATAGACACAAAATTATGAACCATGAGATGACAACAATTGAAAATGAAAATCATACTTGCAGCCAATTTATCAGCCACTAAATATGCTTCATGCATACGTGAAACCGGACATATCATAGTTGAACCCAATTCCACTAAATATGAGACACTGTGTGTATCTGGAATAAAAGAATCTCATCAGCACAATCAACTCCTAAAAGAATCATTTGTTTTAATTGATGTAATTGCAGAAGAACCTCAATAAATCGGGAATTCAGTGATTTAAAAGCTCAAAAAATGAACAACCTATCGCCAACATCATCACTTTCCTGTCAAGCACACACAAAAAAAAAAAACCTTGCTCGTCATAGTCGATTTCCAATAGAATTGATATCCAACGACGATCCATGTCTTCTAGCACCTTCAGCAACCCACCGGTAGTCACCATCATCATGATCTTTCTCCATCAATTTTTAGATCTGCTATTTAGTTCGCCATGAGAAAAAACATCTTTTCTGATTTTCTTCTATTCCTTCTTCTGGTTATTTTCTTATTTCTTCCTTGCTTTGGATCTCGAGAGACACAAAGAGAGATACAGAGAAGAGGAGATTGAATTGTTAAAAAACGGAAACAAAATTCTAAAAATTCTGGATTTAGGAATAATTTTGACAGAAGAAATGGGTGCGTTCCTAAACCTTTTTGTCGGTGGGTTTCACAGTGTCCAAAATCTGGAAAATGGGTGTGGTTGTAGTTTTCACTTGAAACAAACTAGGCTGACATTGGCATATCTGTTGATGTCACGGAGTTTTGATATCAAAACTAGGCTGAGGATAGGATCCCTGTTACCTGTATCATGGGATGGGAGACGCAGAATCTGAACTTTCATATAACCAGGAGTTGAAGATCTGCAATGTGATGGGTCTGAAACTGAAGACTCATCTTTTTAACAAATGCTTCATTTGGTCCATCAATGCCTTCAAAGAACGAATGGCATGGAAGTCTGTGTTCATTCCTAATAACCAGGTCCAACATCATGATTCTACCAAGGAAAGCCTCTGTCATTTCAGAAGCCTTTAGTGATTTGGACGCACCTTAGCTTTCTAGGCGTGGATATTCATGAATGTAACTGCACAAACAATACACGACATTTTTTAGCTCAAGTATCTAAAGAAAATCAAAATCAAGTATTCAAAGTGAATTGCAGCGTGATATTCCTCGCATACCCACGTGAAATCACTATGAATGGATGATCTTAATAACACTTATCACGAAGTAACCTGTTTTTGAGGCATACCATAAATTTTTGAGGCATACTCAATTTGAGCCCAACCTTGTGTATTTTACCTAGGTTCGGCTGATAACTTCAGCCTAACGTATGCCGAGAAACATTTTGGTATTCCTCGAAACAGATTTCATCAGGAATGCAAGTAACACTATCACTAACTTGCCATCTAGGAACAGGCCCCAAATAAGTGGGCTAGGCCCCAAGCTAGCCAGGTAAATTTGAGGTCCCTAAACAATATTTTCGAAAACGGAAAATGGGACATTTGTCCAAATATTTTTAAATCACGGTTCAAATGGATGAGTAAAAAATAGTTTGGGTGAAATGGCCAAAAAAAATAGCATCCTAGCTTAAATTTAAAAAATATCAAGGATGAAACTGGATACATCCTGTGTAAATTAAAAATAAGAAAAAATATTTGAAAAATGGCACGATGAAATTGGTTACATCGTGCCTATTTTTACATTTTTGTCCATTTAAACAGTATCAAAATCTAACTGTCCATTTCACCCCGGAATTGTTGATTTTGATCTTTTTAACCAATTTTTTGTTTCGAAAATTATGCAATCGTACGTCCGGTCCAATTACGAGCAGCACCTAGGCGAACACTCCTAACTCCTAGATATGCTGGTCAAAAAATACGGTCAGTCAATGCGGCCGTTAGATGAGAACATAAAATTGAAAGGGTTAATTTGCGTTACCTCCCCTGAAGAAGATCATAATTTGAGTTACCTCCCCTACAGAACAAATATTAGTAAAACCTCCTCTCGTCACTTTTTCCATCCAAACCCGGTTAGCTGAGAAGATCATAATTTGTACGAAGCAGCTGACTCAGCTAACCGGGTTTGGATGGAAAAAGTGACGAGAGGAGGTTTTACTAATATTTGTTCTGTAGGGGAGGTAATTCAAATTATGATCTTCTCCAGGGGAGGTAAACGCAAATTACCCAAGTTGAAATCAACCGTTACAACTTATCTCTAAACCAAACAGGCAGACCAGTAACCCTTATAAGCTGGTATATATATAAGTATCAAGGAATGAACCCTAAAGCAAATCGTAAGCGAAATTAGGTTGAAACACGGTCTGTCAAATAGTAAGCTGCAGCTGCTAGATCAAATCATGAAGTTGATTCCTTTAACCCTTATAAGTACCATAAACCCTAAAGCAAACAACAACAACAGTTTACCTCTTCTCTGATATATCTGTGATTCTATCGACGGCAACAACAAATCCATGGCAGAAGCAAGTGGCGGTTCAATATCTCAACTCTGACTATAAGGTCTGTTAGCATAATGATTTGTTCTCTCAAAATGTAAATTTCTCTCTTCATTTTGATACGGAATTCTCATCCTATAAGGTCAAAAGAAGATAACGATATAGATCCTAAGGTCGAAAGTTTCTTCTCATCAAATGAGGATCACCATGTATCAAGACCACCACTCCAAATCCGATTCTCAAAGAGAAATGAAAGGGGAAGAGACCAAGAGTTTATATTCTTAGGAAACTGTCATTTGTAAGAGCACCATATATAGAAATTTATGACTTTTCCTCTATGTGTGAATCAATTTTACCAAATAAATAAATAAATTGATAAATCACAGTTTTATTTATTCATAAATAGACCCTATAATCTGCATCTACCAGAGAGTTACAAGTTACATCTCACTTATATAAGCAGGAGCATATTGATAGCCACCCACCTTGTAATCTGAAAAATGTTTTATTTAGATATTTTTATCTCCAAAAACTGATGAGGAAAATAGATGCACATACAAGTTAGCTTGTAAATATAAATGTTGTTCCACCACGAAATTTGTGTTTGTCAATCTGAAAATCAATGCCTTCACAGTACTTCTTTTAGACAGATAGGTTGCTTAAAATTGGTCTGACTGGATTAAGAACCTAGCTTTGATAAAAACACGGCTGAAAATGTTTTCACACAAGTACACTGTACACAACCACATCAGAAGCCTTGGAGTTGAATTGGCTGGTCAATTGCAGTTTGCAAGACTAGTCAATACTCAAGGTGATGCTACGATGCAAAGAATATTACACAAACCAACTAAGTATTCTGATTACCTAATCGAGGAAAAAATTCACAGTAAAATGGTTTTTCATAAAATCTTGGGCTCGGTGCAATTTTTTGATTAGGAGTTACATTTTAGGTATTTAGGCACATTATGATTTTTGGTCGCTACAAGGTTGAAGTTAGGTGACCTGATGACAAAATTTGAGTTAAGCAAATCGTTTCAATCACAAAACATATATATTCGGCCATGGTGATATCTCTTTGTGATTTAGGTAAGCTTTTTAGGCCCGAGAGTAAATTTTAGATCGTGAGTCATGGTGCAGGCTTCAAGTGATCACTAGGATTATAGGTTATAATAATGGCAGATTTAGGCCACAGTACATAGGGATTTTACTGTTCACAGGATTATATATAGGTTATAATAAGTGAGCTGAACCAACTAGATGCCCACAAGATAAGCAACAGCCGCCAGATCAAATAGTAACCCCATTTGACTGTTCAAGGCATCTTGCGATCAAACTAGGTTGAAACACGGTCAGTCAAACAGTAAGCTACAGCCGCCAGATCAAATCGTAAAGGTTAAATCAAGGTTTATAACTTATCTCTAGACACAATGGGGGAGATGTCTTCCCTTATAAATAGTAGTAAGAATGAAACAAAAAAAACCCTAAAGTAAACAAACAAACAACATATACCCTCATTCAACGGCGGCAACGAAATCATGAGTGGCGGCAACAAAATCATGAGTGGCGGCAACAAGAAGCTGGTAGCATAATGATTTCTCCTCTCAAAATGTAAATTTATGTGAATGTGGTAGTCTTTGAGTTCAGCTTGGTGTATGCTTCATCGACACCACTTTCTCGGCCAAATCTTAATTGGATCCGGATAGTTCATTGGTTACTTATATGTATTGTGTGCTGTGCCCTATGAAATGAAATATTTAAGGAGCATAGGGTTTCAAAAAGGGGATTGAATTAGGCTCCAATTGTTTCCTTCAAGTTTCTCCACTCTATGATTTGCAAGTCCTGTAATCACTATGTTGCTTGATAAATTAATCTGGCATATGAATTCTTCACAATCCTGCAGTTCATTCAATATTCGATAATCTGCCATCTAGTGAAGAGATAAATCCAATGAGATCCACCTCGACTGCTCATTCGTATGAGTCATTATTTTCTCTGAGAAAAATACGGTCAGTCAAACAATAAGCTTCAGCCTTTAGATGAAATCTTAAAGTTGGAATCGACCACTCTAAACTAAACGGTCAGGTGTCTGACCCTTATAAGTAGTGCTTGTAAGGAAGCAATGAAACCCTAAAAGCAAACAATAGATCTGTGATTCTTCTCATCGACGGCAACAACAAGATTATGGGAGAAACAAGTGGCGGCGGCGGTTCAAAATCAGCAACAACAACAAGTTAGCTATTCACACAATGATTTTACCTCTCAAAATGTAAATTTCTTTGTTCCTGCATACTGGATTTAGGAGCTGATGCTGTGACAATTCCAGTAAATCAACTCATCTCTCGTATCTAGATCTTCCGCACCAAATCTAAATTCGATCTGATTATGATATATGCATAAGAAATAACATAAACGAGAAAATTGAAAGTTCAAATCACAAAAGAGACGATATAGGTTGATGCGGAAAATAGATGTACATACATGATACAAGTTTCATTATTGGGAACATTACGTGATATCCCTGGTTGAAGAATCAGAAGAGCTTCACAATTCAAAGAATTAGAGATAATTTAGATTACGCAATGCAACTAATTATTTTGATCATGTCGTTGGTGAAAGAATTCACAGTGAAGCATTTAAACATATAATTCTACACAATTAGCAGAAAATTAGCAATGATTATATTGCCTGTGGAATACAACTGCAAAGTCGTTAGTGAATTTTTCATCTATCCAATTTTTTTATTAACATATCTACCAGCAATTGATTTGATTTTGTTTCTCAATCGGATCTTCTCTGCTCAACAGATGTCTCCAATAAATTAATCAATAACCTCGTATAAGAAACACAACTTTGCATACAGGGGACGTTCAGACAAATAACAAACCTCGTATAACCTCAGATCAGATTACCCACTTAAGGAATATTCTCTTATGGTTTGAAGTCATCTCAGGGCTCAAGATTAATTTTAATAAAACCGCCTTAATTCCAGTGGGACAAGTCGAGGATGTTCTGGGGTTTGCTAATTCTTTTGGTTGCAAAGTTGAGGAATTCCCTATCTCTTACTTAGGCTTGCCCCTAGGTGACAAGTATTACTCTGCTCACAAGTGGGATGTGGTTCTTGAGAGTGTGGAGTCGAGGCTGACTTCCTATTCCTCTTCTGATCTCTCAAGGGGTGGTAAGTTGGTGCTAATTCAAGTTGTTCTTCAATCCCTCCCTGTTTATATGATGTCTCTCTTTGTGGCACCTGCTGCTGTTATCAATAAGTTGGAATTGCTCTTCAGGAACTTCTTGTGGATTGATCATGAAAATGCCCACAAAACACACTTAGTAAACTGGGAACTGGTTACTTGTTCCAAGGAAAAAGGTGGGTTAGGAGTGAAGAAACTTAAGTTCATTAATAAGGCTCTTATTATGAAGTGGCTTTGGAGATTCGGGTGTGAAAAACAGCTTTGTGGAGGACAATAGTTGCTGAAAAATACGGTGAAGATCTGTTAGGGTGGTGTACAAATACCTCCAATCAGCCATATGGTTGTAGTGTGTGGAGGGGAATTCTGAAGTTCATGGAGCAATTTTAATCTAATTATAAGATGAAGGTGGGCAGTGGTGAGAGTACTTGTTTCTGGGGTGATCGATGGCTTGTAGATGGTCCGCTTAAAACACAATTCCCCGCTGTCTATGCGATTACTTCGTCAAAGGGCGGGACTGTGGCTCAAGTTCGAACAACTGTAGATGGTGAGGTTTGGTGGGACTTGGGAATCAACAGAAGAGTTCAAGACCATATGGTGAGAGAAATAAGCTCCCTCCTTAATTTGCTTGACGGTTTCGTGCCGGAAGATGGTAATGAATCCGATTATAGAGTATGGTTGGGGAATAAATCTAATGGGACTTTTACAGTGAAGTCTTGTTACCTGTGGTTGATCTCTGACTGCCCTTCTCCGGAGAGGTTCATACATCCTAAAAAGATTTGGTCTAAACATTGGCCAACGATTGTTAGCTTCTTCATGTGGGTAGCAGGCCTGGAAAAGATTTCAACCCAAGACATGATGTGTAGAAGAGGATGGTATAAAGAATGGGTGAATCATTGCTACATGTGCGTGCGGGATGGCGAATCAGCTAAGCATCTTCTCATCCATTGCGACTTGGCCTGGCGTATATGGGGTCTTTTTCTCATGGATTGGAACATCAAATGGGCAACTCCTCCTGATATTACTTCTCTCATCTCTAGCTGGCCTGTTAGATCTAACTCGAAGAGGAAGGTATTGGTGTTGAAAGTGCTCCCGGCCGCTATACTTTGGAATTTTTGGAAGGAAGGAAAGGAATCTCAGGGCCTTCCAAGATATCAGTAAGGAGGTGATGGGTATTGTTGAAGCTGTGAAGTTTACGGTGGCATATTGGCTACATAATAGGGGGGTGTTCAAAGGTATTTCCATGGAGCAATTCGTTATCAGCTGGGATGAGGTCATCTTTCAACATCCTTAGGGATCTTTGTATTCTTTCTGATGGATGCGTGGATTGATTGTTTTGTATGTGTTATTTGGTCGTAGGCAGTCGTTGTCGTTGGTTGTTGTGGTTTTGGTCCCAGGTGGTTTTTCTGGCCTCCGTTTTTTTTCTTTTGGTCGAGTGAGCCTTGGCTCATTTTTCATGTACTGTGGCTCTCTTTCAATAAATTTTAACTAGGGATGTCAGTGGGTACCCATTACCCGGAACCGGAACCGGATCCGGTAGACTTGGGTTCAGTTCCGGGTCCTAAAGTTGGACCCGACGGGTAATTACCCGATTGGACCCGAATCTAAACGAGTCCAAACGGGTAATACCCGTTGGGTACCCGCGGGTATCGGGTACCCGTTTATTCATACTTTTATTCATGTTTTTGCTAGTTTTAGCTTTGATATTTTACTCGTTTAAAATTTTTCTCTTACATTTAATCTTTATTTAGTACATTAATAAGAAATAATAATAATTTTTATAAAAGTTATTTAAATCCAAGCCAAAAAGAGACAAATATTAAGTTTTTAAGGTTTTTTTAATAGTTTTCTTAAGACCCAATGGGTACTCGAGACCGGCGGGTACCCGGGTATTTAAACGGGTCCAGTTCTGGGTCCACAAGTGTAGGAACCGGACTCGGAACCGTTAGGATCCGGATCCAACCTTTATAAGTAGAGTCCGGGTCCGGGTCTAGTGATACCCGGGAGGACCCGGACCCGTTGACACCCCTAATTTTAACATATCGATCAAAAAAAAAAAAAAAAAACTAGGTTACGTAGTAACGTAGAGGTCATTGTACAAAAACAACAAACCTTGAAATTTTCGGGAATTTGACAGACTTTACGTCACTTAACAATGATCAAACTTGAGGTCATTCCACAAAAATCGGCCAGCAAAATTTGTATCAGCAATGGGTTATTGGGCATTTTGGATCGCCAAGTACAGTCAAATTTTGTAACGGAAATTTCGTGAAACATTTTTCCGGCCATGGAAAAACAACATTTTGTTAGCAACCTGAATGTGCATCTATTTTCCGCATCAACCTCATCAGTTTCTCTAGGTAAAAACATTTTCCGGTATGCTCATATTTTGTTAACAATGGATCTTTTCAGAACTAAAAGAAGACAAAGAACTGTAATTAATCAATTTATTTATTTGTTAAATTGGTTCACACACAGTGAGGAAAATCCATTAATTTTGTTTATACGGTGCTCTTACATATTATAGTTTTCTGAAAATAAATACAAACGCTTAGTCTTTTCCCCTTCCATTTCTCCCTGAGAATCAGATCCGGCTTGCTGTTACTACTAGAGATTTTGTCGGAGATGGTTGTATTGAAATGTGCTGGTGATTCTATTTGGCTAGAAGATGAGAATCCCGTTTATGTTAGTTCTTCTGGAATACATATATTTCAATCAGATCGCGGGAACAAAAGAAAGATACGAGAGCAGAGCTTATAAGAATTAATTTTATAGATACTTAAATTACGATCGTGAACTTCATGATAATCACACAATCAAACACGCAAGAATAAGTTTATACGGAGTATCTGGGATCGCAAATCCATCATACGCCGATCATGTTTGGAGTAGGAATAATACCTTGTGGAGGTCATGCTTTCTCTCTCTTGACCTTATCTGTAATGAGTGGTCATTTCTTAAATACAATAGTAATGGTTATTGTTTCCCTTTCATAGGTAGAGAGAGGACCAGGTTCCTAAGATTTTAGTATTAGACATTAGATCTCGACCGTCCATCAAGAAAGAGCATAAATAGGATACTAACTCCTTATATAAACCATGGATTAGATATTTAGCAATATCCTAAATATAACCAGATTCTCACATGGGCGCAATAGAGATAATTATCACAATAGAAATTATTTTACATTCTCCCACTGGTCCATGTGATAATCTATAAATGGTTAATTTCAGGAAACATAAGGCGCGCGTAATTTCTAAATAATAACTTTAGTGGTTAACGTAATACCTTGATCAAATAAGCTATTCATGCGAGTCATAGCGGTTGCACATTGTCTTGTTATCAACATGTTCCCTTCCATGTACCACAACATAAACAACTTATTCAACTAGGCCTTTAAGAGGAGTATCATAATGGTCCAGTGATGTCTTTGAGAAAGACGATTTTTGCAAACATTCATCCATTCACATAAATGTATACTAAACATGGATACAGAAATAATTCAGAATAATATTAATAAGAGCTCAATAACTGTTCAAAAATAAGCACATAAAGTAGCTGAAAATAATCAATTACTCCCACAGACCTGAGATTTCTTGATTGATACATATATACTCAAGGTTCATGTGTTTTGTTCCTTTTGTATCATATCGTGCTTTAAAGCTGCGAAACTAAGACGATAAATTTCAACAATGTCGAGAAAAACCATAAGTCTCTAAGTATCGAAGTCATTAATATTCAAACTCAATTGTGGGACTAGTATTAATGGATTCTTCCTTTATAGAATCCATTCATCCATAAAAATTGAAGTTTGAAAACCCAATAAACTCTTGTTGGGTTTGCTAACTAATTATAAGACAGAAGTTAAAATAGTATCTCAAAATTCTTGATAGCTTTCTTGTAATTTGTTCTTCGATTCTTTAACATATCAACAACTTGTTATAAGTTTCATATCAGAATTAAGACGTAATGAAGATTAAATTTATATCTTCTATCAAACATGAAATAAAATCTGTTAAATATGTTATTATCTCAAAATTTCTTGAATATTCGATATATGCCTTATATGAGAGATTTATTAATCCACATGATATTACTATCACATGGTAAGCTTCATTCATATCCTTTAATTCAAAAAACTATAGAGATATGCATAAAGTCAAGATCACTACTCGTAGGTAGTACGTCTTAACATACAAGACCAAGAGAATGAATTTCCCCCACTGATCTTGAGGTATATGCATAAATCTGTAATAATTTCATACAGAACTTGAAACATTTATAGTTCTGTTGAATTTCATATACCATTATGGGAGGATGCTCAAATTTCATACTTTGACTTTTAAAATTTGTAGACTAAAATTTCTCATTAATGAAGGCTACGTTCACATTTAATTAATGCAAATCTTAGGTCATACTGAGCAACTAATAATACTATGAAAATTCTGAATATATCTTTCTTTGACACGATAGAAAAACTTATTTATAATCAATGCATCGTTTCAGAGTAAAATCTTTGGCAATAAGTCTTGCTTTATACCGTTTAAAATTGTTATTACAGTCGTATTAGGTCAGAAAGACCCACTTTCATACAACTGATTTGTGCCTTTCGAGCAATTAAACAATATCCGACAGTTGACTTTCAACCAATGATTTTTGCTCACATAGCATCAATCCATTAATCAAAATTATTACACATAATATTTGTGAACCTAAAACCGAGTCTTTGCGATTCCATATCAAAATGTAATAAATTCTCTTAAGAAAATCACTGAAACAACATGAATAACTTTCTTTCAATCTATGTTGAGACCTTCTTAATGCTGGTTCATGTTGTTATCAAAAAAATTCTTTATTGGCATTAGTTATATTATGGAGTATTGGATCAGTAATTTGTGGTCTTTCATTATCTAACATTTTGATAATGAAGATTCACAATATCTGTAGAAATCTTAAATAAAGGGATCATTATCATGATTTCTTGAACAGATATATCCACGTACTCCCACTGATTATGCCATCATTAATAAATTTATATTTTCGATTTCAATAATTCCCATACTACGGTTAGAACATTAATGAATACCATTTTGATTATTTAAGAAAATCAATGATCCAGTAATAGTTTTCAAATCCAATTTTCATTCTTTGGAATGTAAGCCATCACCTCCAACTGAAAAACCATAACTTAAATTTGATTTAAATTAGGTTTCCATCGTTTCTAGTCCAAAGTGTGTCTTTGAAACTGCTTTACTGGAAATCTATTTAAATTACACAGTTGCAGAAAGAACAAACATCCACAAATGTATAGCCATTATGCATGGATTATCATGCTTCTAACCATTTTCATAAAAGTAAGATTTTAGCCTTTTAATATACACTATTATGCCAATGATAAGTTGGCCTTGTGTATTGAGCAAAAATTCCAAACTTTTGAAGATATTATGCAAAAGATTTAGGATATTATCCTGTTTTGTCATACCTTTCACAATATTCACCACCTTTGTCAGACTTTATGATTTTCATTTTATCTATAATTGCCTCTCAATTTCAATAATGAATGTTCGAGAAAACATCCACAGATTGGGATTCATAATGCAATTGGTAGATGTACAAAGTAACGCGAAAAAAAATTCAGGTGATAAACAATTTTATCTTCCAAAAAATGGACCATTAAATAAAAATTTTATCAACAATTAATAAGAACAAAAAACTGAAATTTATAATAGAGATAAATGACAATTAAGCTTACAATAGTTACATACCTTCTATAAGATTCTCCTCTGGGTAAAAACCTTATCAAGGAACAATGTGAGACATGAAAAACATTAGTACATATTTTACCTTCTCATACACACAACATTATGTTTATTTAACACCAGAACTAGAATCACCTGTGGGAAACTCACATCCTAAAATGTATTAACAAACTCCAATAATTCTAAATATGTTCAATCTAATATAATGTGAGTTGTAGTCACCTGTGGGTGGCTATTATTTCACATGTATATGAAACATTCAGATAACCTAAATGCTTGTTTAAATTTGTGAACCAAAACTACTTGTGAGTAGCATTGTTCTAATACTTAAATCAAACTAAGAGGACTCAAGATATACAACACTTAAAGATAAGAATTTAGCATCACTGTGGCGATAACTAAACAATCCAGCAAATATGTAGAATTGCAAATATCACACTAGCTTTTCTTGTGACGTTGCATGGTCCTAATCAATGATATGGACATCCTTGATTTGATCATAAAATTAGTCGATTATAAAGAATTATGAGTAACCCTAAAACATTAATCATAAACCTTTACTCAAAGGCATGTCATCATACATAAATTGTAATAATAATAACACCCTTTAATTGAAATGTCCAAACATAATGAACTTTTCGTAAAACAAAATCGAGCATTTAGCAAGTCTATAAGTATAATTCAATAATGAAATTTCGTTGAAGAAAAATTCTTTGATGCATCGCTCATTTAAATATGATACAAATTTAAAGATCATGATAAATAACGGATATAAGATGAATTAATATGAAAGGTGTAAATAGTCAACGAGTATCATTTTCAGAAATATGAAGAAATTTGTCAAAAATACAATATCAATTTCATAGAGGATGCAATAAGTTTTGGACAACATAATAAAAATATTCATGAAAATATGAAAAAAAATCGTAATAGGTTACTCAACTCGATAATGAGTTAATTTATGTTAATTTTCTTTTATGCACTTTTAAGAAATAAAGTTTAATCATGTGCCAATTATTTAATTACCATAATGTATGATCAGATATTGTACACTTCAATGTTAACTTAAACATGTGAACTCAAATTACCCGTGGGTAATTGTTGTTCTAATACACTTAAGAAAAACAATATTATAAGCACTTGACATAACAACGATTATGACTGGAAAAATTATTTGACATCACTGTGGTGATTGCCAAACAACTCAAAAATAATGCCATAATAAGTACTAAACCTTGCCTTTACGTCTTGGCGTATTCGTGCTTACAATAAAATTATTATTATTGTTAAGACAAAACACTCTAGTATCACTGTGGTGATAACTAAAGAATTATGACCTAGGAATCTAAAGCACAATAATTTTATACGTACAACTGAAATTATCATTAACATTGGGAGAAAAGTGAAACATAATACACTAGACACCCTCAAGATTCAAATCAGTTCATATCCATATGATCAACAGTCATATCAATCAGTGTTTTCTTAAATATGTGAACTCCAATTTCCTGTTGGTAAATTTTGTTCTAATATATTTTAGAAAATCATGATTACAAGCATTTGACAAAAATTTTGATCATTACCAAAAGTGATTTGACATCACTGTGGTGATAGCCAATCAACTAAAATAATGTCATTATCACATGATGTCGATAACTACTAAACCTACACTTTACGGTTTGCAAATTCATGTTTGTAATAACATTAAGATTATACTGAGATATAACACTCTAGTATCACTGTGGTGATAACTAAAGAGTCCCATAATAATTTTAAGTATAATCCCATAAAATTTAAAGAAAAACAATAATGCGAGAGAAACTATATCATAACGCACAAGCACACACACAAGCCATATCATAATGCACACACAAATTTAATGGTGTCAAAAAATGGTTTTGAACATAAAATTTATAATGAAACTCGATAAAAAATCGTGTTAGTGTTTCGATAAAGCGGAAGCGTAAGTTAATTTACAATAAAAATTGGTTTAATTAGTATTAAAATTAATACTGTCTCGTTATCTTAATATTAACTAACACATATACATGCCCACAAGAAAATATTAATGTTTCCAATTTTTAATGTCTTAATAACCATTCACGTGATGAAAATATTATGTTTATCTTCATATGCTTTGGAGCACTTATTGATTCATGCCATAAAGATATAATGCCCAATAAATATTTTCTCATTTATATCATATCTCCAATTTACCTCTTCTTTCACATACAAGACAAGTAGAATATATGGACTTTAGTGGAACAATTATGCATGTTTATGAAAACATGATGTCGACATTCTCCCATTTCATCAATCATCATTATTACGTTCATTATTACCTCATATGCTCATTATATGCCATTGTTTAAAAAATAATATTTTTAAAATGATTTCTTTTATTTACATGCCAAAAATAAAACCATTAGGCCAAAAATAAACTCAATAAGCAAGATATATTAACTTATTTACATGAAATAAAGGGTAGGACATTATTATTAAATTAAAATATATTTTCCTCCAAAATTAAGTAGGTTATTAATGTTGAAATATATTTTCTTCCAAAATTAAGAAGGTAATATAAAAGTATACAAGAAAATCATAAGTGATAATGGCCACAGGATCTTAAATTTTACAGTATACCATAATTTTCAACCGATTTGATTTTGATGAGAGATTAAAAAATCAAACATGAAGTGTGAGCATGATATGGGTCAAGATAATTAGATGTGAAAAGTAATGCAATTCCATAAGAACGATTATGTTCACAGAAGGGGAAAACCAAATATATCAAACCCAATTTTATTTTATTATTGCATATGATTAGCGGACGATCATGAGTTCTAAACACAAGCTCTAGATGCCAAATATAAGAATTAATTTTATAGATACTTAAATTAGGATCGTGAACTTCATGATAATCACACAATCAAACACGCAAGAATAAGTTTATACGGAGTACCTGGGATCGCAAATCCATCATACGCCGATCATGTTTGGAGTAGGAATAATACCTTGTGGAGGTCATGGTTTCTCTCTCTTGACCTTATCTGTAATGAGTGGTCATTTCTTAAATACAATAGTAATGGTTATTGTTTCCCTTTCATAGGTAGAGAGAGGACCAGGTTCCTAGGATTTTAGTATTAGACATTAGATCTCGACCGTCCATCAAGGAAGAGCATAAATAGGATACTAACTCCTTATGTAAACCATGGATTAGATATTTAGAAATATCCTAAATATAACCAGATTCTCACATGGGCGCAATAGAGATAATTATCAAAATATCTGGTTTAAACGAGGAGATTGATTGTCTGAAGAAAAATGTGGAATTTCTTCAGGCTCAGCTGGATAACTCCTCATGCTCGAAGTCTGTCAAATCTTCCTCCCAAACCAAGTATGCAGATCTTCGCAAGAAAAAGAGTGCTCTCGTCATTCAACCTAGCAAAGATACTTCGAAGTCTGGTCACGGTAAAGGTTGGGATAATGCATATCACGAGCTATGCTTTCAACTCCAAGAGTCGGATCTAGAAATCTCCAGGATGGATCATTTGTATTCTGATATCCAGGAGACTTTGAATACCACTATCTTGCAGATGGGAGGTAGCTCTAGGTGCAATGTGAGATACTATCGGTTATGTCAAATTTCAGGTTTCTGATAAAATTTTGTTTTTCTTTTGCAGAATCCGAAGAGTGTTATAAGAATCAAGTTCTTCACCTTTCCCACGAAAGGGTCGTAAAGAAGTTTCTCGCCTCAAATATGAGGTTAAGGATTTGAATGTTGATATTGATGAGATGATAGAAGATTCTGGGAAAGTAGCGACGTTAGCTCGCAAAAATACCCAGAACCACCTGGTCTCTCTCTTCAACAACTTCTGCGACGAGCAACGCATTCCTCATCCTAGTTTTCCTCTAAAAGTTTTTTTCCGACGACGAGCAACCAGTCAACCGCGGAATTATCTCAGGTGAAGAAGAGAGGCTCACTGAGGGTAACGGGGAGCAAAATATCAATGAGACCAAGGTCGAGGAGGAAGAGTCCAACTGTGCCTTTGCTTCCTCAAGTTTTCCGGGACAACCTTCGAACCTGGATGCAGATACTGGTGCTGGTTTTGGTGGTGCTCGTGGTGAAATCCCTTAGACAACAGTTACTGACGACGTTCCTCTTCAGCAACAATCTTAGTTTCCCTTCTCCTATGTTTTCAACTTTAATTATTATAACAATTTCTTTATCTGGGCGCTCCCAAGCTTCGGGGGGAAAACACCTTGACTCCTTTCATATATTCTGAATACTTTTGTTGACTATATCAATATTATAATTTTTCATTTCGCCAAGTATATAATCGTCGAGGTAAAACTCAAAAGAATAACAAAATTTAAAGTATATACTTGCCTCTTATTCTTGTGTGTATTTCCAAGGTATGAAGTGAAAGGTTGGTATCTCGCTATATTGACTTCGAGCACAAGCTATGAAAGGTATAACCTTGTTACTTGCCTCATTTCGTGTTCTTTCTTTAATTTTTTGCCTATGCTTCTCATGTTGTCCTTACATTCGTTGCTTAACCTTTCTTCATTGTCCTTTGCCTGCCTTTGTCTTTTTACTCATTTCATGATAATTTCGCTTTATATATTGTTATTGTGTTATTCATTCATGTGTTCCTTTCCAAGGACTTATTGTGCCTCCTAATTAAGGTCTTATGGTGCCTCATCCTTTTTGAAGGATCTTAATTCGACGAAGTATCAGGCGCTTATTATCTTTCAAATAATAATCCATCTACCTCGTCTTAACATTTTTGTGAACCCCATTTCGCGAGAATGCGACCCTCCTAGCAATTCCCATGAATCTTAAGTAACTTGGATGGTACCAAAGACCAATATCCAAGTGCAATCAATTTAAATCGACAACCAAAAGGTCGGATATTCTAATTGATTGAACAACGCACAACCTGTGATATTTTAATTATATAAAAAATATAATGCGGAAAAGAAATAACACAGACACCAAAATTTTGTTAACGAGGAAACCGGAAATGCAGAAAACCCCCGGGACCTAGTCCAGATTGAGCACACATTGTATTAAGCCGCTACAAACACTAGCCTACTCCAAACTAACTTCGGTCTGGACTGTAGTTGAACCCCAATCAATCTCACACTGATCCAAGGTACAATTATGCTCCTACGCCTCTGATCCCAACAGGATGCTACGTATTTGATTCCCTTAGCTGATCTCACCCACAACTAAGAGTTGCTACGACCCAAAGTCGAATACTTTAATAAAAAAATCTGTATCACACAGAAAAGTCTACGGTAATAGATAAATTCGTCTCCTACGAATATACCTACGAGTTTTGTTCCGTATTTTGATAAATCAAGGTGAACAGGAACCAATTGATAACCCGAACTTATATTTCTAAAGAACAACCTAGTATTATCAATCACCTCACAATAATCTTAATCGACGCAGCGAAAAAATATATTGCGGAATCACAAACGATGAGACGAAGATGTTTGTCATTACTTTTCTATCTTGCCTATCGGAGATATAAATCTCAAGCCAATCGTTACGATCGTACTCAAAACGATAGAATAAGCAAGATCAGATCAAACTACTACAAGAAAAGTAGTACCGGTTTGGCTTCACAATCCCAATGAAGTCTTTAAGTCGTTAACCTGGTTTGGAGAAGAAAAACCAAGGTTAAAGGAGAATCGACTCTAGCTTATGCAACTAGTATCACACGTAAGGTGTGGGAATTAGGTTTCCCAGTTTCTAGAGTTATCCCTTATATAGTCTTTCAAATCAGGGTTTGCAATCAATGTTAGCTTGGTAACAAAGCATTCAATATTCACCGTTAGATGAAAATCTGATTAGATTCAAGATAATATTTCTCAACCGTTGGATCGAAAACCTAGCTTGTTACACACAAATGAAATGTCCAATTTTGGGTTTATGTAACCATTCCCAAACATTAACATTTGTTGGTTCAACAATAGTTAACCAAATGGTTAGCCATATAATCACTTTCATATCCACCATATTCTTCTTCACCATAACTAGTTCAAATGAATCAAATGAACTAGTTAGAGAGTTGTTCAATTTCTTAGATCTTATGTAACTACACAAGACACAATCGAAGCAAAAACGGTTTGATTCACTCGAATCGGTTCATGAACTTTATAGCCACGGTTTGCAAAAGCATTCCTTAGTTTATATAAACATGAGTTCAAGAACAACCGATTTTAGATATAACCTACTCAAGTTCGCGGACTGGGTTCGCAGACTTAAGCTCACGGAAGGAGTTCACAAACTCCAGCAGAAATTCTCGGGTCGAGAAGTTCCGCCAGTTCGCAGACTGAGTTCGTGGAATTGGCTCACGCCACATTCCGTTTCTCTTGATCAACAAAGTTCGCAAACTTTGGTTCAAGGAATAAGATCTTATACATATATGTGTTTCCACAACAATGCTTATATCCTACCAATGGTTATGTAATCTAAACTCTCATTTCAATCATTGAAACATTCTCGGAGGACGTTATATAGCCGTTATTCACAAACCATTTTTCGTCAGAGCAATTTTCAAAGTGATTGAAACATAACATGACATTTGTCACTAGGTAAAGATGAATTTGGCTAAAGTGAAAGCTTACCAACACATATTTCGAGAAATAGATAGGCGAGATAAACTCGGCTCGAAATAGCAAATGTGTATAAACAAAGTCTATATGTCAAAACGACTTTTTCCTCAAGAATAAGAGATAGAGTAAATATACTTTTGAGTGACAGATAAGTTCAAGTCTCCACATACCTTTTAGTCGATGAAGTTCCACCAGTTCCTTGAGTAGTCTTTCGTCTTGTATGATGATTTCCATGGATTCTTAAGCTCAACTACACTTTTTATCCTAGTCCGAGACCTTTATCTATATAGGATAGAAATCAAGACTTATAGTTTTGATCACTAACATTGACAAACATGCTTGAGATAGCAACACATGTGAGTTTGACCGAGCAATGCTCTAACAGTTAGGTCTTGCCTCTTGCATTTTCATGCAAACTAGGGTGCATGCCGTGGATTCCCAGGCTTCCTAGGAGAAGGGTTTAAGTTCCCTGGAAACTGTTCATTTCGTGGGTCTTATTTGCCTCCTAATCCGAGGTATTATTTGCCTGGTTCGTGGCTTATTTACTTTTGAGTGCTTTGCGAATATGAAAATCCATTTCCTCCAATTGGCTCATTGAAATTCAGAAATGTCATTGCCATTATTACATGAGTCTGTTAAATTACTAATGATAAATTCATTAAAGTAAGTACATTTATCTCATCTCTTTGATTCTTTATTAATATCAGTTCTCCTCTTCTAGGCCGATCTACTCAGACTGGTACCTTTTCAACTCTATCATCTTCACTTCGTTCCTGATTCTGAACAACATTGGAAACAATGGGTGTTTGGATGATAATGAATAGATGAACGAGTGCACCAAATCATCTTAGGATAGCCTCCCTTGTAGTTCTCCGCAAATTGTATCCCTTTTTTCCACAATACTTCGCAAGCTTTCATTCTCCCTTTGCTTTAACGAAAATAGTGCTGCTATTTCTGTTTTGCATGGCTCACTTCTCGCATATTTGTTCATCATTTCTGGTTCTTCCCGCATTCCAGATTTCCTCCCTGTCACTGGGACATTGCTTGATGCTCCTTTTCTCCTTGTCACCATCAATTGCTTCATACGATATTTCTTTTCCCTTAACTCCCTCCTGCTGCTTTTTATGGATCTTTTCAAATCTTCTCGTTCATTTTGTTCCCCTCTCCCCTTTCTATCTCGCCAATACTCATGACGTCCTTTAGTTGCCAATTTCTTTCCCTAAGCATTTTCTCCCCTTTGGGTGTTATGTTCCGTTTGTTTTCTTTTTAGGTGATTGTTCTTAATCAAGAGTTTCTCGTTTTGCCTTTCTAGCCTTATTCGTTCTTTTACCAAGTCTTCCTTCCTTCGTCTTTCTTGGTAAATCTCCTCCTTTAATTTCTCCATCTCCTTGTCTTCGTCGCATGCCTCATTTTCCTTACCAAAATGACTGGACAATTCAACATTTTTCCCAATCTCTTGTATTGATACCTTCTTGCGCTTGGAGTTGTTTGGATTTGCTCCGCCTTGCGGGGTTCGTTTTTCCTTGGCTTTGGGGATTTCTTTCTCGCTTCTCACTATTTCGTTTCCTTCAACTATTTTTTCCTTCTTCGTTTTTACACATTGCTTTATCTCAACTTGGGTTTCCTTCTTCGGAGTTTTCTCGCGATCCTTCTCATTGACAATCGTCATCTTATCATCCCCCTTCATGCTTTTTTGCGTTATAATCCGGTCCTCGCTTATCCCAATGGTAAACACCATCAGTTGCTCCTCCCTTTTTGCTTCGCATACCTTCCTTTTTTTTCTATCTTCCTTCTCAATTTCTCATCATAGTTGTGGACATCCTTTTCGATACAAACTCACACATCCTTTAGGTCTCCCTTGATCTCGCCTATTGCGCTTGGCATGGGAAACCGTATGGTCTGATGATATGTAGATGCAACCCCTTTTATCCCATGTATCCATGGCCGACCTATGAGAACGTTATAAGGTAAGTCTATATCTATCACACAAACAGTAACTTTTGTTCCCAACTCTCCCGTGAAAATATTTACGACTAATTCTCCCTTCGGCCTTGACGCAACCCCGTTGAACCCATATATATTATATGTCGACGGTACAAGGTTTGAATCTTTGTACCCCATGGTTCTAAATGCATGATAAAAGAGTATGTGAACTGATCTCCCTGTATCCACCATGATTCTGTCTATTGCCCAAATTTTCTCTTTCTTGATTTCGACATCCTCCCACTTTGAGTATTTCCCAAAATTTAAGGTTATGACCAATGGCTCTGTGTGTGAATCTCCTCCCTCTGGTGCGTCCTTTACTGAGAATGTTATCTCCCTCTTTTTCCACTCTTATAATGGCTCCTTCTTCGCCACACTGAATATCTTATTCCCTCCGAAGTCCCTCTTATGCACTCTTTTGAGTATATTATCATGGAAATTTTGAATGGTCTTGGCTGAATGTATTATCCAATTACAATTCAGTTTGTGGGTTCCACGATCTATTTAGATTAGGTACACTTGTTGATTGTCCCGAGATGGGGGTGGGGGCGGTTGTACATATCCCTCCATAAAATGAACGAGCTTCCCCTGTTCCACCAGACGAAGTATAATCCTCCGGATGTTTCGGTAGTCATTCGTGTGATGTCCATGAAACTGATGATACCTGCAAAATTCATGACTCTTAGTATTCGAAGGTGGTTCTTTTACCATATTTATTGGGGGAGTAATCTCTTCTGTCAGCACTATCGCTTCCCATACCTTTTCCACAGTTGTATTGATTCTAGGAAGCTTTAAATCTTCAAAGGCCAGTGCATTTGGTATTCGCTCTCCAAACCAATGTCCTTTATTGCTTATGTGATGATATCCCGTGCTATGGCTTCGGGTCTCATAATTCCTTCGTCTTGACTCCTCGTACCTATGTTCGTAGTGACTCCTCCACTCCTGGTCTCCGCTTGACACGGCTACAAGTTTCGCAGGAACTAGGGTTGAAGGTTCCCCTTCCTCATATTTCGGATCATCCTCCACAACATGTACTGTTCTTGGTAATAGCCTTGAATTTCCTTTCTTTGCTGGAGTTGGTGTTACTTCGCTGAATTGGCTCTGCTTCTCTTCCAATGCTATGTATTCCTCTTGGTACTCCCTTAATTCATTCATTGTCAAGGAGTTCCGGATTATGAATATTTGTGTGTACAACAGGTCGGTTGGGAATAAGGCGTTCACGAATGCTAGGATAAAGTTTTTCTCATCGACTCGTCCTGCGAGTTCGCTACACAATGTCCTCCATCTCATTACTAGCCTTTGCAAACTTTTCGTTGGTCTTCCTCTTAGGTTAAACAAAGTCTCGATTCCCGGCCTCAGCATGTTGTTACTTATGTATGTTGTCAGGAATATTCTCTATAGGTCTTTAAATGACGAAATCGACCTTTCATGCAGTCCATCGAACCATGCCAACGCTTCGCCAGCCAATCTCGCCGGGAAATATTTACAGAGTACCGCTTCGTTTCCTCCCCACTGCATCAATGATAGAGTATACTGCTTCAAGTGTTGCACAACATTTGCCGATCCACTGAATATGCTTGAAAATGTCGGTAGCACGCACTTCTCAGGAATTTCCGCATACATTATCTCATAGGTAAATGGAGATTTATCTGCCAACTGCACCCTTCCACCTCTTCGCGAATTGTTTATCAGTGTCCTCATATCTCGTAACTCATTCAAAACCTCTTGATTTAGGTTTCCTCCATTTCCTTCGCGATGGTCGCCTCTCATCACGCTAAGACTTCCTCCCCCACGCCTGATTGCTTCCTCGTGTCTTTGGTTTACATCGTGTTGCCTTTCCTCTTCTCGCATCCTCTCATTTTTGTTCCTTCTTTCTTCCTCGTACCTTCGTCTTTGATCTTCCCATCTCGTTTCCTCCAATGCATTTTTAGGATCTCTTTCTTCACTGTTTTCTATTCGTTGTCTCCTTCGTCGCTCTCCTCCGTCGTCCTCGCAGGCGTACTTCCTCTGTCGTTTCTCTTCTTCTCCTGACGATATCGCGTTTCCTTCCGAGTCCATGGCGTCAGCCGCTGCTTCCTCGTTAAGTTTCTGATTTTATAGTGCCAACATAGCGTTTTGCCTCATCAGTCGAGCATGTTGCTCCACTAGATCCCTGTCTCGTTCTCGTTCAAGGCGAAGTGTCTCCCTTAGCTGCTCCAACGTCATGTGTTCTTCATCAATATTTTTTTCCAACTCTTCATGGGTCATTTCTTCCCCTGCAGCTGTGTCCGTGTCAGAAGTCTGTATGGAGCCTTCCCTAAAGTCATCTTCACCGATCTGATTATTCCGTCATCGGTTCGCGCCTTGTATTTCGGTCGTCGGTTCACGCATTGTCTTTCTCCCCTTTCCATTCTTCCTCCTCTCTTCTCTTCCAAATGTTTGCTTCTTCTTGTCGTTATCAAGTGCCTCGCTCGATCTGGTGTTCTGGCCATCAACTGATCCTTGGTTCGGTATCTCCAAAACTACTTCCGCCTACGATGCAACACCCAAAGATTACTCCCTCTCTTAGATTTATAATCTTAATTTCAGATGAATCGATTAAGATATACAACACCCTAATTTTAAAATAACTCGCTAAAATCTCTAACTTCTACGATTTAAAATAATTTCAAGCTTTATCTAACTCTTAGATGAGGATAAATCCTCAATCCAAGTCCCTGTTTCTGGACACCAAAATGTAACTACTGAAAATCCAGTAGCACACCCAAATAAGAAACAAAACTGATCTAAGACATTTTAAGAATTTTGGATCAGAAATTCTTTTTTGATTAACCACTCCAAGTAGTGAAAAATACAAGTTCTTGAATACAAGTAAACCCTAATTTCTCACTCTAAGCAAAGCTCTTCCTTCTCCAAAGAATCCGCCCCTCCATACATTTCCCAAGGACCCCTATTTATAGACCAATCGACCCTAATGGCGTACAACTCATTTTATTTCGTCTGGATCTCGTGGAGATGCTTTTTACTTTGCCCAGATCATTTTCCATAAAGTTTTTCCCTTTCTTTCGCTGACAACTTTGGGTGTTTGTCAGGACAACTGTCTCTTTTCTTGCTCCATAATTTACTGACTTCGCCAATGATCTTTTCAGGCAAGTAACCTTATTTCGCCAACCTTTATTTCATGGCTGCTATCTTGTTGGGTACTCCAATTTGATTTGTTTGTGTTTTAGATTCCTTATGCAAGATACTTCGTTATAGGATGCTTCCTCTTCGTGCTTCGTGTTATTAGTTGGTGGAGAGGTAATTCTGACATTTGATTTGACAAGTCACTGACCGGGATCTTTGAGTGAGATTCTTCAGTCTTATTTCGTGCCATCATGTGCGGCCACGTGGCGAGCCTATTTTGTGTACCTACAGTTTGTGTCATCACCTTGAGTAACGAAACTTGTATCATGTATGTGCATCTATTTTCCGCATGAACCTCGTCAGTTTCTCTAGGTAATTAAAAGATTGAAATAAAACATTTTCCGGGTATGCTCTTTAGAGTCTCTGATACATACAGTCAGATTGCATCTTAAATGAGGTCTTTTCATGAATAAAAATAAAACAGGATTACATTCTCTAGTATTTCCAGATTAACCAATATGAAACCTCAAAATTTTGAGTATATACGGTAATCTTACAAATTACAGCTTATTCATAAATACTAAATCTTCATCTCTTCCAACCGGTGATTTCTTTTTGGGAATCAGATCCGTCGAGATTTGGTCGGAACCATAAGGTTGATGGTTGAATCGAATGTTGTGACCCCAATGTTCGATATATTTTCTCCTTCATCATTGAATCAGAAACTGATGCCGACCTAGCATATCAAGTTTTTTGAATTCCAGATATTTGTAGAAGAGTAAAATTCAGGTTTTGAGAGGAGATATCATCACACTAATAGCTTGTTCTTGGTGATGGTGGTGCTGCATTTGAGTCGTCCGCCACTTGCTCCTGCCATCTATTTTGTTGACGCCGTCGAGGAGCAGAATCACAGATCTATGAGAGATGAGGTAAGCTGTTGGTGTGTGCTTTAGGGTTTCTTTGTTTCCTTACTATTTATAAGGGTCAGCCAACTGCCCGTTTGGTTTAGAGTGGTTGATTTTCTTTTATCTAACGGCTGTCGCTTACTGTTTAACTGACCGTGTTTTAACCTAATTGATCGATGTGCGAGCCTCCTTGAACACATTGGGCCAATGTGGTTGGCGATACAGGTTGGCATCTACAGCCTATAGGCATCTACTTTGTTCAGGTCCCTTATGTATAACTTGCTCGCCAAGCCCATAATCCTTATTTTATTGTCGTCTGAACGTGCCATTATGACTTATAATCCACCCCGTTATCCTTGTTATTTAAAAAGCCTGCATCGTTTTTCACCATCTAAAATTTGCTCACTGACCTAAAAATCTTACCTAGTTGCTCCGAAAATTATTGTGACAAAAAAATTGCTATGTTAAAAAAGACACAAAGCTAGCATTTGCATCGTGCCCCATAATTTACCTCATAACCAAAATTTGTCATTTAACCAAGGATTTGCTTAACTCAAATTTTGTCAAGTAACTCAGTTTTAACTTGTAGCCACCCGAACTCATAATCTGCATGTTATATATACCTGAAGTGTATCTCATAATCTGCATGTTATATATACCTAAGATTTGCCTTGTAGTACTCTAAAATATTGTATCATAACAAAAAAGCTTACTACCATGACCAAAACAAATACATTGATTTTCAAATTAACTAACACAGTGGAACAACATTTTTTCTTTATGCTCTTGTGAGTCTCTATTACATCCAGATTACATCATAAATTTGGGGATTTTCATGAATAAAAAGGAGAAAAAACCTGTAATTAATCAAATTATTTTATTGTAAAATTTAGTTGACACACAGAGAGGAAAAGTCATGCTCTTACAAACAACAGTGTCTTATAAATAAAGAACAAGTCTTCGTCTCTTGCCCCTTTGCTTTCTGTTTGGAAATCAGATCCGGCGTTTGACCTTATTACTGTCTCCTTTCAGCTTCATAGACTTCCAATCAGCGCGAATTAAGAATTCATCCAGAAGAAAAGAAAGATACGAGAGCTGATCTACATGAAGCATCAATCAGAACTAAACTCAGCACCAGCATCTAGCACATTATCTAGGACGAGAAATCCAGAGATTCTGAGAAGCCAAGTTTATATTTTGAGAGGAAAAATCAATATGCGAATACAATAAAACTTCTTTAAAATAATAACATTGGAACCGAAAAAAATTATTATTTTAGAGAGATTATTATTTTAGCGAGAAGAAATTTAACCTGTGCAAGCCTAATTGGGACTAAAGAATTCTATTATTTTAGAGAGATTATTATTTTAACAAGCATTATTTTAAGAAAGTTTTACTGTAGCTTCTTGTTGGTGCTGCATGATATTGAACGGCTGCCGCCGCTTGTTTTTATCTTAATTTTGTTTAGGGTTGTTGTTTGCTTTAGGGGTTCTTTGTTTCCTTACTACTTATAAATACAAGGGTTAGAGAACTGCCCGTTTGGTTTAGAGTGGTTGATTTCATTTTTTATGGTTTCATCTAACGGCTGCAGCTTGCTGTTTGACTGACCATGTTTCAACCTAATTGATCGATTTGCAAGGTGGCTTTACCACTTTGATAACTTGGTCTAAGTCATAACTTAAAAGCCTGCGCCATGAGCTTATTAGCCACTGCGACCCTAAATTACGGCTCATGATCTAAAATTTGCTTAATAACCGGAAAATCTACTTGGTTAGTGATAACTAGAATTTTGAACACCATGCTAGACCAGTATTTTGTAAATAACTGAATGCATAAACAAAAGAATTTGCTTCATAATTTTGTTGTGGGAACTATGAGAACAAGACCAGTATTCGATGGAAAACTAACAACCTTTACTGAATTTCTTCCCCCATAAATTAAACTGCTATATGCATCTCTTAGGCATAGACTTCGTTCCGCTCACTTCATCATCTGCTCGCCAAGTCCATAATATCCCCTAAACATTCCTTGTGAATGCAGCTTAATGTTCCTCCCATATCAACATGAAATCACTATGAATGGATGATTCTAATAATATTTATCAAGTTATCAGGAATGCTAGTAACACCATCACTAGCTTGCCAGCAGGATAGAGTGCTAACAAGCATTTGATAATTTACTTCCTCTCGAAACCGATCCATTCATCAGGTAGTGTATCATCATCTCCGGGTGTCAAACACGGACGAAAGTCAAAACAAAAAACCCTTCTGATAATTTACCATCTTCTTACCATTCTCTTGCTCGATGTTTCATTTAGCACTTTACGATCACTTACATTCTAACAGAAAAATGTTGGAAAATTAACACTAAAATAGGGTGAATAAAAGAATGTTGTCTTTGGGTTCAAGGCTCTAATAATAGATTCTTTTCGACAATTATTCGACCCTTGCCAATTGAGTTTGCGAGTACAAATAGGTCAATGAATATTGCCTTCAGGATACTTGAAGCCCTACAACAATGTTGGATTCAAAGCTTGTACAACCTTGACCCAACCAAGAACACACTGGTTTTAATTATGACGATGCTTGTTAGAGAGAAAACAGAGAGAGTTTTTGATGTGTTTTGAATGGAAAACAAAGACACAATTTATAGAGAGTATAACATGAACATGACTCTTCATCTCCAACAGGCATCCTTTCAGTGCGAATATACATCTCTTCCAATAATGGTGTGTGTTTGGAAAAACGATATTTCTATTCAGTTTTGCTAACTATCATTAGAAACCCTAGAACATAAAAACTTCTACGAGACGCTGTCTCGCACTCTGCTAGGGGCCACTTCCCCCTAGACCCCCACGATCACCGAAAACTCTGTATAGCGCCTACAAATTAAGGGTTTGTTGAAAATATCCAACAAAAAAATCTTAGAAACAACCAATACCAAGATTGGCTTTGGATAAAGCGCATTTTCTTTGCAGAATCACAGAAATAACCAGGAAATCCACAAATAATTTTGACCTACAATTCACATAATTTCTTAAGAATTAAGAAGTAATGCAGAGATATTGATAGCCACAACACTACTACTACTATCCAACTTCGTATGAATACGATTTAGTACAGTATTAGTTTTCCACCAGAATCTGGTTAGTGATAAACTTTTGAAGCAAATTCTTTCATTCATGCATCAAGTTACTGGTCTAATATGACAATGACATACACCAACCTGTACTCGAAACTCTAAATCATCACTAATCACATTGACCAAAATTGTGCAAGGCACTTTGCAATTAAATTAATTGGGAAACACGGTCAGTCAAAATGTAAGCTGCAGCCGTTAGATCAAAGGAAATCAACAACTCTAAACACAAAGGGCAGATCTCTAACCTTTATAAAGGAACAGAGAAACCCTAAAGCAAACAACAACAGCAATTTCTCTCATCCTCATCGACCGGAAACAAGAAACATCATGGACGGAGCAAGTGGCGGTTCAATTGCATCACCAACAACAACAATTAGCTGTTATCATAATGACTTCTCCTCTCAAACCGTAAATTTATGCATGTTTGTTAAGCGGTTCAATTGATCTTCGGCTGGATCTTCTAGATGCTGAGTTCAGTTCGCTCTTTCTAGCTGCATTATGTAGGTCTGCTCCCGTATCTTTCTTTTTCTTTTCTGCGATCTGATTCGAAGTCTATATATTCTAAAAGATCTAACATAAACGGAAATAAGATCAAAAGCTTCTTCCCATGGAATAAAATCACCACATTTCAGTTCAACCATTTCCGACCAAATCATTGTAGTAATGGTAAGCCGGATTTGATTCTCAAAGAGAAATCAAAGAGGAAGAGACCAAGATTTTATACTTATCTATGGAAATCTGTAATTTGTAAGAAGACCGTGTAAACGGAAATTATCACTTTTCCTCTGTGAGTGTCAACCAATTACAAATAAATAAATTGATTAATTTCAGTTTTTTTTATTTCTTTTCTTTTGTAATTTTGAATGTACGAGAGGCTCACAAGAGCGTACTAAACATTTATGTGAAAATCAGTACCTCAGAAAAGACGCATACAAATTGCTTAGAAATAGTCCACTTGATTAGGAATATGCTCAAGTCTATCCTATTAAGAATATGGAATACCTTACATTATATCAAGGCTATCCTATTAAGAATATGCTCAAGTCTGATATGCATGAAATAAAAATTTCAACTCAGTTCCAACCTTCCAATATTATCAACTTGAGGGCCGCACTACGAAATAGAGAAATCCTTAACTTTAAATCATATGCATCCAGAACAGTGTTGTTTTCACTCCCTTTGAAGAACCCATTATGATAATTATGTTCCTGAAATAATTTAGTTACATCTCTTTTGAGCATTTCATTCCACTGCTCCAATTCATTGTGAAGCTTGTTGGAATTAAGCTCAAACATAGGATGTGTTTTGTTTTGAATAAGTCACAGTACTTGGTCATCTGTTATACCAAGTATTTAGGAGTTTACTTAACAATATTTGTTTCAATTTGTTAGCCTTACTGGCTAGTTTTCTACTGGCTAGTTTTCTACTGGCTAGTCCATCTCTGAACATCTATGAATAGGTGTTGTTCTAAGTATTGCACAAAAATGAAGTTTAAGTATCAATAAAAACATTCTTATTCTTCTATTTTATTTCTTCTTCAATACCAGTTGTGAATTCAGGTAGATTAACAGTTGTTAGATCCTACATCTGGTATCAGAGCTAGTGCTCGATCCTTAAAGTTGTCGTTGTTAAGAGTTTTGCAAATTAGGTGTTTGATGAAAAGCTATAATGAAGGAATCACTACAGCCTAAAGTTCCACAGTTCAGTGGGAAGAATCACAATCGATGGAGCATCCAGATGAAAGTCCTTTTTGGTTTTCAGGAGCTTACAGAGATTGTGGAGTCTGGGTTCTTCGGTATAGATGATCTGGTAGTTGGTGCAGCTGTTCCTCAAGCCCAGAGGGATGATTTGAGAGTGAACAGAAATAAGGACAAGAAAGCGTTGTACTTCATATACCAAGCCCTGGATGATGCAGTCTTTAAAAAGATTTCAGCTGCATAAACATCTAAGCAAGCATGGGACATCTTGCAGAAAGCTTACAAAGGTGATGACAAGGTGAAAAGTGTAAGGTTGCAAACCTTACGAGGTGAATTCGAAACTTTATCCATGAATGAAACTGAATCCATTTTTGAATATTTTTCTCGAGTTCAAGTTGTTGTGAATCAATTAAGGGTTAATGGTGAGCAGTTAACTGATTCTCGTGTAGTTGAAAAGATCATGAGATCACTAACAAAAAATTTCGATTATGTTGTTGCTGCAATAGAAGAAGAAAAGATATGTCTACTCTAACCATTGAGGTATTAGAGGGTTCATTGTCTGCTTATGAGTACAGGATGAAGCAAAGAAAGACAAGTTCGTTAGAACAAGATTTGAAAAGCAAGGTCGTTATCTCCGATAAGGGAAGCTCTAGCAAAGGAATGTCATCAAGTCCAGAAAAAAATGTCTCTACACATAAGAAAGATAAGTCCAAATAATGATATCATTGTGGAAAAACTGGACACTACAGCTATAATTATTGGTTTAAAAATTCGAAAAAGAAGACAGAGCATGCAAACTTTATGGAGATTGAGGAACCAGAAAAGTTGTTCTTTGCTTTCTGTGTTTCACAACAAGACGATGGCAGCAACAATACATGGTTTTTGGATTGCGGTTGCAGTAATCATATGTGTGGCAATAAGGAGTTATTTGTGCATCTTGATGAATCTGTTCGCAAAGTAGTGAACTTCGGAAACAAAGCCAAGGTTCCTATTCTGGGAAAAGGAAAAGTTCTCATTGTTTTAGAAGATAATTCACATCACTATATTCATGATGTCTTTTATGTACCAAACTTACATTGGAACTTATTCATTATGGGTCAATTATGTGTTAATGGGATTCGTTTTATCATTGAAGATGGTGTTTGCACCATTGAAAACCATAAGAAAGAGCTGATCGCTACGGTTAAGATGACTAAGAGTCGTTTATTTGCTTTTCCTATAAAAACAGAAATTTTGTGTGCTTTCAGTAACATTATTCTAGATGACAATTGGTTGTGGCATTTTCGTTTTGGTCATCTTCACTTTAATGGACTGCGTTCTTTGGTGAAGAAAGAAATGGTTACAAGACTTCCATTGTTGGAAGAATTTAAACGAGTATGTGAAGGTTGTATCATCGGGAAGCAACACAGATGATGTATTTTATAGATAGTGGTAAAAGTGGTTCGATTCTCAGACTTGCGAAGGATAAAATATAGATTTAAATTCTAAAACTAAAATAGAAAACTCACTAATAATTATAGCAAACACTGACAAAGTTGATATCAATATTAAAAGACAACTGAGGCTAAGATTCCACTATTTTTTCAAGTTCAAAGTAATTTAATCCAATCTTTATATTTATGCAATTTTCTCATTCTATTTGATTCTAAAACATTGCAACAAGTAGATTTTCAAAAGCAATAATTGTAAATATCAAGTATGAAGCATCAAAAGTCTATAAACTAAGCATACTTCCTTCTACACCAGCAGAAACGAATGTCTGTAACTCTGATTTTTGTCTCATGTCGTTCTCTAAACTACCCCCAAAGTATGCGTAACCCTTCTATGACCTATCCGAACTCCTTTTATATCCCACAGGTCAATTGAATCTCAAGAAATCCTCGGTTATTCTTATCTTTTTCTCCACCTCAAGTCTCGGAGCTTATCTACGCGTCAACTTGGTTCTCCAAATTCTCAAGTACTCCCTGTAGACTGAATAAGGACTCAATTCAAAACGTAAAATCCTCTGGTACTTCCATAAATAAACCAAAATATCTGAGAATACACGAAACTCCCTGTTTTAGCCAGCTCGATGATTTCCTCCTGTATTTTCGAATCTAAAGGGATTACCAACCCTGTTTCGATGAATCAAGATAATCCCAATCCATCTCCACGTCAAACTCCGACATAATCTCACCCAAAAGACGATAACAGCTCCGATAAACTTCACCTCCTCTGTTCGCTTCTCCCGGCCTATCTAGCCCAATTGGTTGGGTCTAATCAATCACAGCGACCCTGTTATGCTATCACAGGTCCATTCCAACGAAAATAAGCCATTGAATCTCCTTATAAATCGCTCAAAATTCGATCTCCAGATCTGCTTCGCTGCTGCAATAGCTTCCCTCCAAAAACTTCATTTGAATTGTGAAGAAGAGGTGCCCCCTATCCAGAGCAGGGGTCCGAATAGAAGCTGCCTTGAGGGTGTCCTGAGGGTGCCCCTTAGTAATTTGGGTACCCCTTATCCATAGTGAGAGTCCGAATAGCATGTGTCCTCCGGGCGCTTTTACCAACTTTTCGAGTCGATTTTTCCAAAAATGATTATTGGCCAAAAATACCTACACACACAAAAAACACTGTAATAAGTACAAATATGAGCACTATCAATTATAGAATCGAGAAAAATTAGACACAAAAATGTGTCTATCAAATACCCCCAAACTTATTATTTGCTAGTCCTCGAGCAAAGACAAAATTGAAAAATAAAATCCTAACTCACTGACGCATGCATCGTCGATTGCATTTAGCGTATGCAATAAGCCTTTAAACCCCTAGGTGGCCCTAGTGGCCGAGTTATAGTCTCGGGAGGGCTTACCAGAGGTATACCCACAAAACCTTTATACTCCAGACCCTAGCTATCTACGCAGAACCTTGGAAAGCACTAAAGAATCTCCTTGGTTGGCATACTTATTGACTACGGGAAGAAATACCCTGATGCAAAATTCCAATTGTTGTACACGAGTTTGCACTCAAGCATACTAAAATTCATATAAAATGACAGAGCTCTAATCAGATAGTTTCACTATGGACATCCATATTCGGAGTCAAACCAATCACATGGATAGATTAAGAGATGGATATAGAAAAATATAGATGGTTTTGATGTTTACTTAGTGAATGGTGTTCCTCATATCTGTCTGAAGGCCTCCGCCAAAAATGAACCTATCCTAATGGACTGAGATACTAGTCTGACTAATATCAACACAACTGGCATATACAAGGGAACTAGTGATTGATAATCCTAACTCTAGGTCCACAGAGCTGGCATATACAAGGGTACCAGTGGTCGACTTTATTGATTTATTCCTTTTGGTCAAATGGTCTGGTCTCAATTTTTTTTTTTTTTTTCTTTTTCAACTTTTTTTTTTTTTATCCCATGGTATCTCAATCACTCTAATTCACCCTAGCACTGGTAACAACTTGAATCGTGAGCCCCACCTAATCGCTTAGAGTAACATAGTTTAAAAGCAAAATAAAATAAAAATAGAAATGAAAAGGACTCAACGAGATATGGTGAAACTATCATGTAATTTCTAACACATGAGCTTTGTGCTTTTATGAATAGACTCTTCTAGATGTTTCCATCTAATCAGATTGGTTCCTCAACTCCTACAACCAAAATGCTTCCATCCACTTAGGTTGGTTAGTGCTATCCTTAATATGCATAAATTTTTAGGCTCTGGAGTTTATTTATTAAAACAAAAAGTTTCTACCCCACCCCCAAACTTAAATCTTACATTGTCCTCAATGTTTCGAATGAAAGAACAATACCAAAAATATAAGTAACATGAGGAAATAGTAAAGAGAGAGTTCGGAAAGATAGTACCTGGGTGAAGTGAAACCAAAAACTGACAAAAAAAGTATACAACATACAAATCGCCTCGATGGTCAATCAAGGGTAAACAAGGTCCTCCAGAGGGACCTCCTCACCTATAGGAAAAGGCTCTAAAAAGGGCTTCAATCTCTGACCGTTAACCTTTGAAGAACTAGTACCATCTGATGTATCAATCTCAACAGCGCCATGAGGAAAAACAGTACGGACCACAAAAGGACCGGTCCACCGAGAGCGCGGTTTCCCGGGGAATAGATGCAAACGAGTGTCATACAGAAGAACTTTTTGACCTGGAGAAAACGACTTCCGTAAAATATTCTTATCATGCACAAGTTTCATTTTGTTCCTATACTCCTTAGCACTATCGTATGAATCTCTACGAATCTCGTCCAACTCATTGAGATGGAGCTTTCTGTGAGCTCCTGCCTTGTCAAGTGAAAAGTTTAGCTTCTTAATAGCCCAATAGGCTCTATGCTCTAACTCAACAGGCAAGTGACATGCCTTTCCAAATACTAAACGGTAGGGTGACATTCCAATGGGTGTCTTAAACGCGGTACGGTAAGCCCATAAGGCATCAGTAAGCCTCGAAGACCAGTCTTTCCTATTGGGATTAACTGTTTTCTCTAAAATACGCTTAATTTCCCTATTGGAAACCTCTACCTGACCACTAGTCTGTGGGTGATATGGGGTAGCTACTTTGTGGGTAATACCATATTGTTTCATTAACAGAGCAAACGGTCTATTACAAAAGTGTGAACCCCCATCACTAATTATAGCTCGCGGGGTACCAAAACGTGTAAGTATATTCTCTTTCAAAAACTTAATTACGACCCTATGGTCATTTGTTTTACACAGAACCGCCTCAACCCACTTAGACACATAGTCTACAGCGACAAGTATGTAAAGATACCCCAAAAAATTAGGAAATGGACCCATAAAATCAATGCCCCACACATCAAAGACCTCAATCACTAAAATAAGGTTCAAAGGCATCATATTTCTACGGGAAATGGTCCCTAACCTCTGGAAACGATCACAAGACACACAGTGACTATGGGAGTCCTTAAACAACGAAGGCCAGTAAAATCCACACTGCAATATCTTAGCAGAAGTCTTCTTAGCACTAAAATGACCCCCACAAGCATGTTAATGACAAAAGGAAAGAATACTGGACTGGTCACTCTCAGGTACACATCTCCTAATAATCTGGTCTGAACAATACTTAAACAAATAATTAAGGATCGTCCCAAAAGAACTGCTTAACCTCGGCTAAAAACCTAGAACGATCTTGTCTACCCAAATGTTGAGGGGTTCGACCAGTAACAAGATAATTCACTATATTTGCATACCAAGGTGATTGGGAAACAGAGAACAATTGTTCATCAGAAAAGCTATCCCTTATAGGAAGGGAATCACTAAGGGAACTAACAACTAGCCTAGATAAGTGGTCTGCTACTACATTTTCAACACCCTTTTTGTCTCTAATGTCTGGAGAAAATTCTTGTGACAATAGGATCCACCTAATCAATCTAGGTTTGATATCCTTCTTAGACAAAAGGTATTTCAAAGCAGCATGATCAGTATAGATTACGATCTTAGAACCTAATAGGTAGGATCTAAACTTATCCAAGGAAAACACTATGGATAACAGTTCCTTCTCGGTAGTTGTATAGTTCAACTGGGCATCATTCAGAGTTTTTCTACCATAGTAAATCACATGATGTAATTTGTCAACACGCTGACCTAACACGACGCCTATAGCATAATCTGAAGTATCACACATAATCTCAAAGGGTAGGTTCCATTTAGGAACCTGGACTATGGGAGAGGTAGTGAGTAAAGTCTTAAGCTTCTCGAAAGCTTCTAAACAAGCATCATCAAAGACAAACTAAAATCCTTAATGAATCGACGGTAAAAACCTGCATGTCCTAAGAATGACCTAATGTCTTTTACGGTTTTTGGGACCTGTAAAGTCTTAATAAGGTCAACTTTGGCTTTATCCACCTCTATACCCTTTGAAGAAACAATGTGCCCTAACACAATTCCTGATTTAACCATGAACTGATATTTTTCCCAATTAAGCACTAAATTCTTTTCCTTACACCTAGTTAACACTAATGTCAAATGATGCAAGCACTCATCAAAGATGAACTAAACACTGAAAAATCATCCATAAAGACCTCTAAAAACCGTTCTACCATATCAGAAAATATGCTCATCATACAACGCTGAAAGGTCGCAGGGGCATTACAAAGCCTAAAAGGCATGCGTCTATACGCAAAGGTACCAAAGGGACAGGTAAAAGTGGTTTTCTCTTGGTCTTCTGGGGCAATAACGATCTGATTTTATCCGGAAAAGCCATCTAGAAAGAAATAATAACTATATCCAGCTAATGTCTCTAGCATTTGGTCGATAAAAGGAAGGGGAAAGTGATCCTTCCTTGTGACCTTGTTCAATTTTCTATAGTCAATACAGACACGCCATCCCGTGGTCACTCGGGTTGGGATTAACTCATTGTTATCATTCTGGACTACAGTGATACCTGATTTCTTGGGGACAACCTGAACGGGGCTGACCCACTTACTGTCTGAAATTGGGTAGATAATACCCGCATCTAAAAACTTAAGCACCTCTTTTTGAAATACCTCTTTCATGTTAGGGTTCAGCCGACGTTGCATCTCCCTAGAAGGTTTGGAGTCTTCTTCTAAATGAAGCTGATGCATACAAACGGTAGGACTTATACCCATAATGTCTACTATAGTCCACCCTAAAGCTTCCTTATTATCTTGAAGAACTTTTATTAGCCTACTTTCCTGATCACTATCCAAATCGGAAGCTACTATCACAGGTAAAGTCTCAGATGGTCCTAAAAACACATACTTCAGGGTATCTGGTAGTGGTTTAAAGTCCAACTTAGGAGGCTCTTCTAAAGAAGGAATTAGGATATTCTCAGAAACTGGTAATGGTTCGAACCTAGCTTTCCATCTATCAGTGTCTAACACAGGGGTAGAATCTAATAGAGAATTCACCTGTTCAATAGTGCTATCGTCGTCAAAGTCTAAACCGAAATGGGATAGACAATTTTCTAATGGGTCTTCAGACAAGATGTTTGGTAATGACTCCTGAACTAAGGCTTCTATCATGTTCACCTCTTCGACACACGTGTCATCTAGCTCATAAGGTAGCTTACTGACATTAAAAATGTTCATCTCCATAGTCATATTACCAAAAGATAAATTCATCACACCATTTCGACAGTTAATGATCGCATTAGACGTAGCTAAAAATGGGCGACCTAAAATCACAGGTATCTGGTTCTCTGGGTCAGGGACAGGTTGGGTATCTAAGACCACGAAATCTACTGGATAAATAAACTTGTCGACCTCAATGAGAACATCCTCAATAACACCTCAAGGAATTTTAACATACCTATCAGCTAACTGCAGTGTCATCTGAGTAGGTTTCATTTCACCAAGTCCTAGATGTAAGTACACATGATACGGAAGTAAGTTCACACTGGCTCCTAAGTCAAGTAAAGCTTTTTCTACCCGGTGTTTACCTATTGTACAAGCAATGGTAGGGGAACCTGGGTCTTTGTACTTTGGAGTTATGGACACTAAGTTTTCGCTTTCGCGTACACATATCCTTGAGGAACTTGGAATAAGCAGGAATTTTCCTAATTGCATCTAATAAAGGAAGGTTTATGGTAACTTGCTTAAAAACCTCCAATATGTCATTAAAGTTCGATTCCTTCTTTGTTGGTACTAATAGCTGGGGAAATGGGGCTCTAGGCACAAAATCAGACCTCTCAGGAACCGAGTTGGCATCATTAGAAATTTTATCAGTCCCCTCAGCTAGTGGTCCTGAGGGATGAGATCCCGAGGAATGAGATCTTGAGGGGTGAACTACAGTACGTTCACTACCGGGCATGGTTACCTGATTGTCTACTACTCTTCCACTCCTAAGGGTTCTAACAACATTCAATTGATTCGATGGTTTTGCACCTACTTCATGAACTCCTCTAGGATTGGGATTAGTCTGACTAGGGAACCTTCCATTATCTCTCTCACTTAAGGTCTTATCTATTTGGCCGACTTGAAGTTCTAACTTAGCAAGAGTCTGAGCATTAGTTTGAAAGTTCTGCTTGGTTTCCTGTTGAAAAATAACTTATCCTGGCTCTTTACTAACATGTCCTGGCTCTGTGCTAACATATCCTGGCTCTTTCTTAATATACTAAGAGATTCCTCTAAGCTCGTCATTCTATTCTCTGAAGAGTTCTGAAACTGACCTGAAGAGTTCGTACCTGAACCAAAACCTGAGGGAGCATTAGAATTACTAAACTGACCTTGACTCTGGCCCTTAGACCACGAAAGATTCGGATGGTTTCTCCAACCAGGATTATAGGTTTCTGAATATGGGTCAAACTTCTGAAGGTTATCGAATCTAGTGTTATTATAGAGAGCATTGGCGCATGTGCTTGTAACCAGGTTACGGTAATACCAAATTTTGGTGATTACAGTTTCACTAAGAGCAACTGCATTGGACGACCAAACCTATAATTATGGTTCAGGGACGAGACGCAGCGGGACGGAGTAAAGATTAAAAGCTGGACCATAACCAAATTACGGACCATATTTGGTCTGGGACCAAGACCAAAACTATATATAGTGGAGCGGATGTATAATAACCGTTTGTCATCGGGCGTGTATATAAACTACGCCTGTTGTGTAACGTACGTAAAGTCACCGCCCCACAAAGAGGCGTGTATATAAGTTACGCTTGAATGAGGCGTTGCTGAAATGTTCGCCCGATGGGACGTTGCTAAAGTTTACTCCCCACGCCAGGCGTTCATAAACTTTACGCCCCAGTGTGACGAAGATTATATCAACGCCCTAGCCCGGCGTATGTATAGTTAACGCCTGTTGTTGAGTGGACTTAATAGCTCCGCCCCATTTAAAGCTTCGGTTTAAAAGAAAATTTTAAAACGTTATTAGACAAATTTGTTTTTGAGATTTTTTTATACCGTTGGTAATTCGAACGTTGAAGAAAATCGAACGTTGGGTAATTTGGAACGTTGGAAAGTTTGGAAGACATTTTCGAACGTTGGAAATTTCCTGAGGAAACACCTATATATACACATGAAATCCTGTAACATTTTCCCACAACTAATACTTCAAACTATCTATCACACCAATAAGAAGAAATATTATATCTGTTTTCAAATCATTTGGAAATTTTTCTGCATTTCGCTTACAATGGCACCAAGAACAGCACGAGGTCCAAATTTTACGACAATCGAAGATGTAACAATGTGTAAAATTCATTTATCTATATCTCAAGATCCTAGTGTTGGAGCTGATCAATCAGAGGCGACACTGTGGACTCGTATCAAGGATGATATTGAACTTCATTTATCTAATAATCCAGAGCGGTCTTGGAGTTCCTGGCAAAAACGATATCAGGGAATAAGTAAAGATGTGGCGTTATTTTCGGCAAAAGAGGTAGAAGTGGAAGGTGAATATCATACTGGATGGGGTCCTGAAAAGAAGGTAAGCATTCTTGATTTTTGGAACAATTATTTTCTAATATTTAATAGCGCCCATGTACTTAAGTGTTTTTAAAAACATTAACAGCTTGAAGAAGTGAACAAGAGGTTCAAGGAATGCAACGATGGGAAAAAATTTAAGTACGAAGAGTGCTATCCAATTGTGTTAGAAAATATAAAATATAATCGGCGATCGACTTTTGTATTCGATACGACTCACGATTTGGACACTTATGAGAATAACGAGGAAGATGAGGAAGGACCGCAAACAACAACCCAAGGAGAGACTTGTAACGACACAGATGGGGGAGACATAGAGAACACATATCTCCGTAAGATGGGGAAAAAAGCAGCAAAAATTAAGAGAAGAAAACAGGGAGAGAGAGATCCAGTCACCAAGAGGAATTGATGGGAATAATTATTAAAGAACAACAAAATTTCAATACTCATTACCAAGCACAATCAAGATTCAAGATGGAACAAAGAGCAGCAGAGTTTGCAGCAAAACAAGCTGAACATGCGGCAAAAATAGCCAAGCAAGCTGAAGACGAAGAATTTCGCATCATTATGATGGATCTTCAAAAAATGGAACCTGTACAACAAGAGTACTTCCAACTTCAGGGCGGACATAGTTCGGAATAAAAAAACCAATCTTAACACAAAGGCGGAATAGTTCAAACCTTACTTATTTCTCCTATTTAGTGATTAGTAGTATTATTATGTTTTAATTTTTTTTATCTGAACAATTAGCCGTATTATTATGTAATTTTTGGATTTTAAGTTTACTTCCGTTGATTTTAATTAAATTTCTATTTTTTTGAAACATACGACCTTAATTAAAACTTGAGGATGGTTACATACAAAGAGATAATAGAACGTACAACAAAATCATTTGTCCAAAGTTAATTATTTTATTATTATCCAAAGTTAACATACAAAGGAAATGACAAACGACAATTTTTAATTCCCATATTCTACCCATATATGTTCGATCAAGTCATCACGCAAGCGAATATGTGCATCTTTGTTACGCATTGCACGTCGGCGTTGCTCAGCTCTAATTTGGGAAAACTCGTCACTATTGCCTCTTAATATATTAACCGGTGCTGCGTTGCTACGTTGTTCATAAACATGTGGCCAGTCACCGGGTAGACGCTCATCCTCGACTATCATATTATGTAAGATAATACAGGTTTTCATGATATAGGCAAGCACATCTGGATTCCACATTCTTGCAGGTTGTTTGATGATTCCAAATTGTTGTTGAAGTACACCAAATCCCCGTTCAACATCTTTTCTTGCACCCTCTTGCATCGATGAAAATATTTCCTTTTTCCTACCAACATGTTTAATGGCCATAATAATAGTAGGAATCTCTGGGTATATGCCATCACCTAGATAATACGGCATATCATATGAATGTCCGTTCACCTCATAGCTCACCGGCGGTGCTTTTCCTGTTACAAGACTTCGAAAAACATATGAACGGTTCATAACATTAATATCGTTGTTAGAGCCGGGCATACCAAAAAAAGCATGCCAAAACCATAGGTCATACGACACCACTGCCTCCAACACGATACTTTCGCTCCCTTTATACGCGTGTAAGCCCCGGATTCTGCCGATGGACATTTATCCCATTTCCAATGCATGCAATCTAGACTACCCAGCATCCCAGGAAATCCCCGGTCTTTGTTTTGCTTGAGCAACAGTTCAATATCACCAGCCATTGGTTCACGCAAATATTCTTTCCCATACACATTTACAATCGTCTTACAGAACCTACGAGTAGCTTCCAGCACAGTGGTTTCTCCTATGCGTAAGTACTCGTCTATTGCATCTGCCGCACATCCGTAAGCTAACATTCGTACTGCTGCTGTTACTTTTTGATGAGGGTTTAATCCTAGAACTCCACAAGCATCGGGCTTTTGAACAAAATATCTGTCTGCATTGGTAACACCTTCCACTATTCGGTTAAACAATTGTCGACGCATTCTAAATCTTCTGCGAAAAACATTGGGTGGTTGGTTTGGGTACGGAGAAAAATAGTCGTTCCATAGAAGTTCAGCCCCTGACTCACGATCTCTTGGTATTTTGATACGAGTTTGAGGCCATTTTGAATTTGTAATAAGGACTCCCAAACTAACGGCCATGTTATTTTGCATAATTGCTATTGCATCATCATCCGAGGAATAAAAACTACTGTTAGAAGAAGAGAGAAGAAGAAGAAGAAACAGAAGAGCAATAATGAGCGGTTTTCTCATAGTTTTCCATTACTATATGAAGCAAGAGAGGTATTGTTATTCATATATTGAGTGATCAGGTCTTTAATTTATAACCCATTTTCAAGAGCATTAAAGTGACAGCAGAAGAGAGGTACTGATTTCCAAAAAAGATAAAGTGTTTTCCAAAAAAGATAAAGTGTTTGTCAGTGACCTGATATGACTATACAATAAGAATGGACGGTGAAAATCCTATACACATGACTACTCGCTCAAACTTCAGAGGACTACTAAATGACATCAAACAGAGTAGACTTGAAATGACTAGTCGCTGAAAGAATAGATAAGCATCTAACTATCAGTAGGTCTAGTATGACTACACAAAAAGATAAGAAAAGATAACACCAAAGACAGGTCATCTAAATAGTCATAACAAATTAACCATTCTTATTATCAGTATCCGAAGTCGACGATCTTGGTGCCATAAAAGGCATGTGCGTTCTCGGAGTGGTATTGACTGAGGACATTGTTGAAGGTGATCCTAGATTCATACACTCCAAACTTGTGGTGGCATTGTTTGGGAAAAGGAACCGTATCCAAGGGGAGGTTGGACAGTGTGCGGCATACGGAAAAGAGATAGTTGTTGCTGCAAATCAACGTTCGCATTATTTAGCCTTTGTATTTCTGCTTCTTTCGACATAATAACGTCCATCCTCTCCTTCGTTTGTTTTAATGTAAAATCGCGAAATTGTTGATTAAAATCAGCATTTTCTTGAAATAATGTGTAAGCTTCATGCTGTCAAGAAAAAATAAAATACATAAGTACAAATATACAATAAAAAATCGAACGTACAATAAAAAGTCGAAAGTACACTTACGTGGGATAATAGATGTGGAGGAGGGATATGTACATGTTCAGCAGGTTGTTCAATTGGTTCCGTATACAAGTCACCGACATACCCATATGTATGGGCTTCCCAAATAGGATGAGTCACATAATCTTTGTAGTTGGTTACCATTCTCCAGTATTGTAAATATATATCATAATCTTTAACAACTTGCACTATCTCTGTTGCATCGACCAAACCTTCTTTTTTTAGGCGTTCAGCTTGAATATTGCCGATATCCCCTATAACTGTGTGTAGTCTTATAGGAACAGCGAAAGTACAATGGTTTTGCCTCCAACACCTTTCACCAAGATACATGTTGTGCTGTACAGTTAGAAAGGGAATAAGAATTTAGTAAGTATGTTATATAGAAACAAAACCATGAAAAAAAAAGGTACTTGGCATTTAACAACAATTATTGAAGAAAATTTAATTATTAACTCACAATGCCCATGTAAGAAAATATATATCTCGAGTTTGATATCCGCGTAGCCGTGCATCCCATATCAGATGCAAGAACTTCTCTGTATGATTCCCATGGGCGCCATGTCACTTGTTCAGCAGTAAGCTTACTCAGTAAATCCCTACAACGAAAAATATCATTTGTATTCTTCGGTACATTCCATTTAGAAGATACAGGCCATTTTTGTTTTGTACTCGCCTCTGGGATTTCTGGTCGACATATGCCCAGGTATTCATACCCCCAAAACTACTCCATCAAAATAATTAGCCAATTTAATAACTTAGCAACAAAATAAACAATGAAAGGAGAAATAACTAGATTAAATGAATACCTCTAATACTTGGAATGGACCACATAGTGCCTTCTGTCTCCTCCCAGATAAACGGAGTGCCGCATACAATTTCGAAAACGCGGCACCACCCCAGTCATACGTGGATACTACATCAAGATTTTCAAAAGCAGCTAACCATCCAGCATCAATATAGGTCTTTGCATTAGAAAAGAAAAAAATGTCCCAAAACATACATGAAAAAGGCAATTGCTACTCTATGAGCAAGGGTGCTATCATTTTCAGCCGCAACCAACTTGTCTTCGAAGAAATATGACCTTAAATATTTAATTGTAATTGAATTTGAAACCCACGATGGTGCTTTTGGACTGAACGTGACATCTTGGATATCCGGAAAGATATGCTCACGAACATGTTCAAATTGGTACTTCCCCGAATCATAAGGAACATCAGGCCCATCACCGATACTCAGTCCAGTCAACATGAGCCAATCTAGGGGGGTGAATCCCATCTCACCAAATGGGAAGTGAAAAGTGTTTGTTGTATCCCAAAACCGCTCAGCAATATAATCAACCATTGAATGGTTGGTTTCACTACATTGTATGTTCAGTAAATTTTGCCATCCCGCTTTTTCAATAATATATTTAGCTCTAGGACAGGTTGTGAAATAGTTTTATAGTGATGAATTACCGATGCCAGAGATCCACGATGTTGATACTTCAATTTGTGCTCCCCTGTAAATGTGATGTCCATAGTAGCGTGCGGTTTATCATCTTGCAGTATAGGAAACCTCCCTAACCGGGGAATATCAACCTCCTTAATTTTACCAGTAGTGATTAAGTTATAATCCTCTTCGGCTACAAATTTTTGTTTCTTGTTCGTCTTCATGCGACCATTGAACCGCGCTGTGATTTTGTTCAACATCTATGCACACACAAGATAGATGCAATTACATTATTAAAATACCAACCCTCGTTATTTCATATTTTTATTAGTCCATCACCATTTATATTCCAAATACTATAAATCCTTAACACAAACTATATCAATTCCAAATTCTATAATTCTACGAACACAAATTAAGTCGTCGCCGATGCATTTCGAAAATCATTACAAGATTCCACAACCCAATTTAATCACTTCAAGATTCCATAAAAATCACTAAAAAATCAATTCCATACATATAAATTAGCTCTTCTACATATGTAACACACAAAATTTACATAACTACAATTTTTCGCATAACCACGTGAATTGTAAAAACACATATTAATCTATATAACCCACAAATTAAGTGTTGTACATATTTGACAAAATTTCATAAAATCTTTTAGCCTAATTCACATGAACATCAAAAATAAACCAAAAAACAACTAAAATTAATCAACTCAAAATTCAATAAAAAACAATACAAATTCAATTATTTTTAACCATATTCACATATGTACAAATCATCTCTTCTACATATATAACACACATAATCTACATAACTACCAATTTTTACAGTAGCCAAAATTTTTAAATCTATTCCACCCACAAATTAGATCTTCTATAACTATTTTAAATTTCTTTTAACCACATTTACATAAGCAGCAAATATGGTTTTTTTCACATACATATTAATCTCTAAAATCATAAAACACACATACCCAATTATATTTAATCAATTTCATATTCATATTTGTTCGTAATTGAGAGCGAAAATTGAAGAAAAACAGTTTCAGGGGACAATTCGCCAGAACAATGACGACAATCGAGAAAGAAGGCGTACACAAAACCGGAATAACGGTAATCTCAATGAAGAGTATGATAGAGTACAGAGGATGCTGAAAGACAACGAATGGAATTGATAATAAATGAACAAAATCATGAAGGGGAAAATGAGAGACATAATCATTTGAGAATTCAAGATAGGGGTGAAGAAGAAACTCGCAGAAGAAGACGAGATGAAGATAATGAAGAAGAAATGCAAAATTTCGCGAGAGAAGAAAGACATGAACGCAGAAGAAGAGAGGCGAGATTAAAAAGACCAGTGGATCAAAATTCAGGTGTAAATAAACAAATCTTGAAAGAATTAGAAGAAATGAGAGAAATGCTAAATAATAGAGGAGAAGTAGGTAGAAGACAATTGGATGAAGCTATAAAAGATTTCTCTATAGCAACAATTTTGGCATCTGATTCAAAGTTTCCTTCTACCCTATTAATGTTTCCTCTGCCTAGAAGAATTGTTTTCTGGGGTCCCCTATTACTTTCCCATTGTTGGGTCTTTTCGGCGATTTCATGCAAATATGTCATCGCATCATCAACTGTTTGGTTTTCAAACCCACATGTACGCATAGATTCTACTGTGGTCGTAGTGGGATAATCCTAACCCTCATAAAGGATATGAACTAACCTAACCTTTTCTAAACCATGATGAGGACATTGGGCTAATAGATCATTGAACCTTTACAAATACCTATACAAGGATTCTCCCTCCAGTTGAGAAAATGTGCAGATTTGCGTCCTAATAGACGATGTTTTGTGCCTAGGAAAAAAATTGTTCAAAAAGGCAGATGTAAGTTGTTCATATGTTTCAATTGATCCGGAAGCCAAACTATATATCCACGATTTGGCTTTATCTTTCATGGAAAAGGGGAATAACCTGAGTTTCAAGGCATCATCATCAAGGTTCTAATTTTTAGGGTACTACAAATTTCCTCAAAGTCCCTAACATGGAAATAGGGGTTTTCATTTTCTTTCCCTAAAAATATTGGGAGGAACTGTAAGGTTCCAAGCTTAAGTTCATAATTTGCTTCAGTTTCATTAACCTAATACACGAGGGACGAGTAGTCCTAGTAGGGTTCAACAAAGCTTTCAAAGTTGCCATTTCTGGCACTATTGGAATATCAAGGATTTTCTCCTCAAACGGACGTTCAAAAACGAAATCTTCAAGAATTGTGCTTTCTAAATTGAGGTAATCGAGACGCTTAGAACTACTAGGTTTCTTTTTAACAAATCTACCTAGGGCGTCTATTTTACGTTCACGCATGCAAAAGAATAAGGTAGGGAATTCTGCGCAATCACAAAACAAGGCTGACGCAACCAAATCAAACCTATTAATTTCTAGCAAACAAAAAGCATGATGGATCCACTTAGATTGTTTCTAGACCAGCTTCTATTCTTTCGAAAAGGAACTAGTTACAATCTGAGCAAACCCCTATGGAATCAATCCGAGTCAAAGTAAGTTGAATAGAGGCGAGGGAAGCTCGATGGAGCTTTGATACCCAAGGCCTCACCGGTATTACAAGGCGGCGCAGTCACGCATTCAACTCATAGAAACCATCATGAACTTCGAAGTATGCTCAAAAGAGTAACCGATATTTTTCGAACGACTTTCCTAATAAGCTCGTTACCCTATAGGTCTCGTTCTAGTCAAAATTTTAGGCTTAGGTTCGCGTTTGGTTTCGTTTTTCTAAGGCGGGAAAGAAGAGAACGGTGATGAAATCCTAACCCTTATCTTGTATGGCCAGTCCTTGCCCTTTACTAGGAAATTAAAGAAGCCATTTTCAAGTCCTCAGCATATATGCAAACGAAGGAATACAGTAAACCCGCTGACAGGGGATTCGTGGGTGTTTCGAAAAACTTACCTCCCGTACCAGACGGGCGAAGAACCGCTGAAGTCGACTCGGGACACAACTCCTATGTCATGTACGAACCCGAGGGGCCGAGGCGATATCGTAATCGCCGTCCTTCTCTGCACACAGTTTATATTTAAACTACCCTTCCGTATAGTTTAAAAATAATGTCCCAAAGTTTAAAGTCCAAAGTGTCCAAAAAGAAAAGAAAAATTACAAAAATAATAAAACCTAATACAGTTTTTTTTTTTCTTTTTTAAGGAAAAATAAACAAAACCATAAGAAATAAAATAACTAAAAAAAACTGTCTTCTTTTCCGTTCTTTTCTCTTTAATCTTTCGCTCCAAGTATTTATGCTTTAAGATCCAGTCTTTACGAAATCACCAAACTCCTTGGCTCAATTTTCTTTATGATCCAAAACCTGTAGACAAAAGATAAATACCCAAAAACGTAAAAAAGAACAAAAATAATAAAAACCTAACAAAATAAAAGAAAAATAAGTCTAAAACCCTAAAAGCAAATCCGCGTCGGCGGCGCCAAAAATTGATGTATTTTATAGATAGTTGTAAAAGTGGTTCGATACTCAGACTTGCCAAGGATAAAATATAGACTTAAATTCTAAACCTAAAATAGAAAACTCACTAATAATTATAGCAAACGCTGAAAAAGTTGATATCAATATTAAAAGACAACTGAGGCTAAGATTCCACTATTTTTTCAAGTTCAAAGTGATTTAACCTAATCTTATATTTATGTAATTTTCTCATTCAATTTAATTCTAAAACATTGCAAAAAGTAGATTTTCAAAAGCAATAATTGTAAATATCAAGTATGAAGCATCAAAAGTCTATAAACTAAGCATATTTCATCAAAATAGATCACAATCACTCAAGTAAAAATCATATTCAATTATAGCTCAAGGAAAATAATCATAATCATAATTGCAATAAATAGATGAAATAGAATATACCACTTCTTGTTGGAAAAATAGCTTCCTCTATCGCCTCAGCAATGGGGTTTAGCTCCTCATGTTAATCACTTGCTCAAGATACATGTTTTTTGCTCAAAAGTTGATTAAATAGAAGAGAAGGTATGAAGCAGCGTGTTTGTAACAGTTATAATTGTTACAAAACGCGGTGTCACAGAAAGCAGTGTTACAGAGAAATACTAACAGTAATAATTGTTGCAGACTGTTAGAAGAACGCTAGAACGGAAGTGTTGTAGAACAACGATAGTTTTCTGCGACAGTTTCTGTGGGTTGATGTTCTTCGTATTCTTCCTTCTACACCAGCAGAAACGAATGTCTGTAACTCTGATTTTTGTCTCTTGTGGTTCTCTAAACTACCCCCAAAGTATGCGCAACTCTTTTATGACCTATCCGAACTCCTTTTATAGCCCACAGGTCGATTGAATCTCAAGAAATCCTCGGTTATTCTTATCTTTTTCTCCACCTCAAGTCTCGGGATTTCTTTCCCTTCCAAGCTTATCTACGCGTCAACTTGGTTCTCCAAACTCTCAAGTACTCCCTGTAGACTGAATAAGGACTCAATTAATAACGTAAAATCCTCTGGTACTTCCATAAATAAACCAAAATATCCGAGAATACACGAAACTCCCTGTTTCATCCAGCTCGATGATTTCCTCCTGTATTTCCGAATCTAAAGGGATTACCAACCCTGTTTCGATGAATCAAGATAATCCCAATCCATCTCCACGTCAAACTCCGACATAATCTTACCCAAAAGACGATAACAGCTCCGATAAACTTCACCTCCTCTGTTCGCTTCTCCCGGCCTATCTAGCCCAATTGTTTGGGTCTATTCAATCACAGCGACCCTGTTATGCTAACACAGGTCCAGTCCAACGAAAATAAGCCATTGAATCTCCTTATAAATCGCTCAAAATTCGATCTCCATATCTGCTTCACTGCTGCAATAGCTTCCCGCCAAAAACTTCATTTGAATTGTGAAGAAGAGGTGTCCCCTATCCAGAGCAGGGGTGCGAATAGAAGCTGCCTTGAGGGTGTCCTGAGGGTGCCCTTAGTAATTTGGGGACCCCTTATCCATAGTGAGAGTCCGAATAGCATGTGTCCTCCGGGCGCTTTTACCAACTTTTCGAGCCGATTTTTCCAAAAATGATTATTGGCCAAAAATACCTACACACACATAAAACACCGTAATAAGTACAAAAATGAGCACTATCAATTATAGAATCGAGACAAATTAAACATAAAAATGTGTCTATCAACAGACATCCATTTCCAAAAGGAATGTCTCACAGAGCAACAAGGAAGTTGGAGATTATACATTCATATCTTTGCGGCCCAATGCAAACTGTATCACATGGAGGTAATCACTATTTCCTACTTTCATTGATGATTACAGTAAAAAGACATGGATTTATTTTCTCAAGAAAAAATCTGAAGCTTTTGAAACATTTAAGATTTTCAAAGTTCTTGTTGAGAAGCAAAGTGGCAACAATTTGAAGATACTTCACACTGATAGAGGGGGAGAGTACAACTCCGAGGATTTTGGTGATTTTTGTAGAATGCATGGAATTAGACATCAACTCACAACCAGTTATACTCCACAACAAAATGGTGGCGCTGAGAGGAAGAATATGACTATAGTTGAAATGGCTCACAGTATGCTGCATTACAAGAGTTTACCGAAATTATTCTTTGCAGAAGCAGTTGCATGTGCTGGTTATATTCTTAACCGTTGTCCCACCACAAGTGTTCCAGACATGACCCCTGAAGAAGCATGAAGTAGTTACAAACCAGATGTTGCATCTCTTCGTGTGTTTGGATGTGTTGCATATGCACATGTACCAGCTGACAAGCAAAAAAACCTAGATGTGAAGGGTGAGAAGTGCATCTTTCTTGGCTACAGTGATAGAACAAAGGGTTACAAGTTGTTCAATCCAACTACTGGTGTCGTCATTGTTAGAAGAGACGTTGAATTTTTTGAAGACGAAGCATGGGAGTTGACCAGTGCAGAAAAGGTAGATATGTGAATTGAGTTAGATGTCATGGAGAATGATGAACCACAGCTCGAATCTCAAGTGCCTGTAGTACCGAAAATTTCTATAACACCTGATCATAATATTTCTGAAACGTATTCCTCTCCAGAACAAGCACCAACAACTCATGACTCTAAAAGAATTCGTTCTCTTCCTACTCGTTTTCAGGATATGATTACATTGTAAGTAATGATAATGATGAATCTGACGAAAAACTTGTAAGTTTTGCATTGTTTGAAGATTGTGATCCTATAACTTACATAGAGGCAGCACAAAATGATGGTTGGGTTAGTGCAATGAATGATGAAATACATTCCATCGAGAAGAATAATACATGGGAACTGACATGGGACCTGACTACTCTTCCCCATGAAAAGAAATTAATTGGAGTTAAATGGGTATACAAGACGAAGTTCACGCCTGATGGGAGTGTGGACAGACTTAAGGCGCTTCTTGTTGTGAAAGGTTATGAAAAAAGCCTGGTATCGATTACTACGAATTGTTCGCACCAGTAGCTAGAATGGATACTATTCTCCTTGTTATCTCTTTGGCTGCTCAAAAGAAATGGAACATTCATCAGATGTATGTTAAATCTGCGTTTCTTAATGGGGTATTTTAAGAAGAAGTTTATATAGACCAACCAGTTGGATATGCTAAGAAAGGTGAAGAACATAAAGTACTCAGATTGAAGAAATCTCTTTATGGGCTTAAACAAGCACCCCAAGTATGGTACACTCGTATCGATTCTTATTTTCATAAACATGGTTTTCAGAAATGCCCATATGAGCCAACTTTATATATCAAGACTACTGCATATAGAGATATTCTTATTGTTTCTTTATATGTAGATGACTTGATTTTTATTGGAAGTAAATCAAGTATGATATCAGAATTCAAGGAGGCTATGATTAGTCACTTTGAGATGACTGACATGGGTCTCATGTCTTACTTTCTTGGTCTCGAAGTTGTGCAGGAAGATAGCGGAATATTTATTTCCCAAAATAAGTATGCAGCTGATGTATTGAAGCGGTTTAAGATGGATTCTTGCACACCTATAAAAACACATGTGGAAGCTAGAGTGAACAGAGACCAGATTGGTAATCATGGGTTAGTGAATGCAACTCAGTATCGCCAACTAGTTGCACTACGGGAAAAATATACATCTACAACTGGAGATTTACAACACTTCACTATACATCGTAGAAAGTCCAATGTTTTACAACTAATTTCAAAGGAAGAGTTGTCGTATATCATCACTACCAACCCTTAGGAACAAGGGGTTGCGCTAAGATAACAAACGACAACTCCTTTAGCAAAACTGTTGTGACGACATTTAGGTATAACAACTTTGTTTCATAAGTGTAGTGACTTAGCCTATCACAATTCTCACAAGTGTTGTTGAAGAACACAAAAATATGATAATGAAAAATACGTTAGAGGGGAGATTCGAACATGAACCCAATGCATGGATTTCTAGCTCATCAACCATCCTTACAGTTCACAAGTTTAGTTTTATTTTTTTAATAGAAACGTATAACAACACTTATAAGTGTTGTTGAAGTTGAAATATAGAATGTGGGAAAAAATGAGGTTTGGGGGATTCGACGGCCAGGTTTCGATCTTGGATCCGGGTACGCATACAATATGCAGAAATATGATTTTTTTAATGTTTCGTAGAATATCTCGAAGGAATCTTACCTGTAAATGGATGAATTCGTCGTTCTTACCAAGTTTCTGACTTATAGTAGTTAACTCGCGGCCAGGTTTCGATCTTTGAGCCTGGTATGCATACAATATGCAGAAGTTTCCGACTTATAATGGTCCACTCGCGGCCAGGTTTCGATCTCGGAGCCTGGTTCAATGTTGAATTTTTGGTTAAGGTTTCGGGGGATATTCCGATGGAATCTTACCTGTAGATGGGTGAATTCATCGTTCTTACCAAGTTCTTTCCTTATAATAGTCCACTCGCGGCCAGATTTCGATCTCGGATCCAAGTCCAGTGTCGAAGTTGACGAATTTGAGGTGTGTTTTAGGTTTGGGGGAATATTCTAATGGAATCTTATCCGTAGATGTGTGAATTCATCGTTCTTATGAAGTTTCCGACTTATAATAGTCCACTTGCGGCCATCTTTCGAGGTCGGAGCCTGGTTCAGTGTTGAATTTGTGGTGTGTATAAGGTCTCGGGGAATATCCAGATAGAATCTTACCTGTAGATGGGTGAATGCATCGTTCTTACGAAGTTCCCAACTTATAATACTCCATTCGCAGCCAGGTTTCAATCTCGGATCCAGGTCCAGTATCGAAGTTGACGAATTTATGGTGTATTTTAGGTTTTGGGGAATATTCTGATGGAATCTTATCTGTAGATTGGTGAATTCATCCTTCTTATAAAGTTTTCGACTTATAATAGTCCACTCACGACCAACTATCGAGCTCAGATCCTAGTTCAGTGTCTAATTTGTGGTGTGTTTAAGGTTTCGGAGAATATTCCGATGAAATCTTACTTATAGATGGGTGGATTCATCGTTCTTACGCAGTTTACGACTTATTGTAGTCTACTCGCGGCCAGGTTTTGAGCTCGTAGCCAGGTTTAATGTCGAAGTTAACAAATTTGTGGTGTGTTTAAGGTTTCGGAGAATATTCCGATGGAATCTTAGCTGTAGATGAATGAATTCATCGTTCTTAGGAAGTTCAAACCGACATTGAGCTTCAAATTTATCGATTCGATGATGTATCATGCTAAGTTTGAAGTCAGAACTCTCCCAGAGCTTCATTATTCATAGTTTCTATGACGTTATACCATATTTGAAGTTCGAATCGACTCTGAGATTCATATTTATCTATTTCGATGATGTATCATGCCAAGATTGAAGTTAGAACCCTCCTGAAGCTTCGTGATTCATAATTTGTTTGTCGTTATACCGAATTTGAAGTTCGAATCGACATTGAGATTCATATTTATCGATTTCGATGATGTATCATGCTAAGTTTGAAGTCAAAACCCTCCTGTAGCTTCCTGATTCATTGTTTGTATGCCATTATGCCATATTTGAAGTTCGAATCGACACTGAGCTTCATAATTATCGATTTCGATGATGTATCATGCCAAGGTTGAAGTCATAACCCTCCCAGAGCTTCTTGGTTCATATTTTTTATGTCGTTATACCATATTTGAAGTTCAAATCGATACCGAGCTTTATATTTATCGATTTCTATGATGTATCATGCTAAGTCTGAAGTCAGACCCTCCCAAAGATTCTTGGTTCATAGTTTCTATGCTGTTATACCATATTTGAAATTCGAATCGACTTTGAGCTTCATATTTATCGATTTCGATGATATATCATGCTACGTTAGAAGTCAGAACTCTCCCGGAATTTCATGATTCATAGTTTCTATGTCGTTATACCATAATTGAAGTTCGAATCGACTCTAAGCTTCATATTTATCGATTTCGATGATATATCATGCTACGTTTAAAGTCAGAACTCTCCCGGAGCTTCATGATTCATAGTTTCTATGTCGTTATACCATATTTTAAGTTTAAATCGACTCTGAGATTTATATTTATTATTGATTTCGATGATGTATCATGCCAAGTTTGAAGTCAGAACCCTCCCGGAGCTTCATGATGCATACTTTATTTGTCGTTATACCTAATTTGAAGTTCGAATCGACATTGAGATTCATATTTATCAATTTCGATGATGTATCATGCTAAGCTTGAAGTCAGAACCCTCCTGGAGCTTCCTGATTCATAGTTCGTATGCCATTATGCCACATTTGAAGTTCGAATCGACACTAAGCTTCATATTTATCAATTTCGATGATGTATCTTGCTAACCCTAGTTGAAATAAACCGAAAGCAAAAAAAGAAAGCACAAAAACACAAATCGAAAACACAAAAAAAGAAAAAAAACACACACGAAGAGCTTCATATTTATCGATTTCAATGGTGTATTCTGAGAACCCGAGTCTTCCAGTGTGAACTAAAGCTACTTCATGACATGTATGGATAGTCGAAATTACTTCACGACTTATGTGACTAGTCGAAATTCAACCCGGAAGCACATAGAAAAAGCACAAAGAAAACACAAAGAAAACACACTTTCCTTGATCCGTATGACAGTCTTAAATCAAATCTCCACCGTGCAAAGATATCCCTAATCCATATGACCATATATAAATCAAATCTTGGCCGTTTAAAGATAAGTATATAGAAGATCACAAGAAACTTTCTCGCAGTTTCTTCATTTTCCTCTTTTATCTTCGTCTCTAACCTCATCTTCCGCCTCCCTTGCAAAAGAAAACCCTAACTCACCACAGAATATATTTCTCGATTACTCTCTTATGTAAAAAAACTTACGGAAGTTGTAGATCAGTTCTTTCAAATTGCAATGGCTTCTTTGAAACTCATTTTCTCTTCTTATTCTCTCTTCTTTTTTCTTCTTTTTCGTTCTTCTTTTCTGATCTTCTTCAGTTCAAAATCGAGAGGTGAAATTGAGGCATGGCTTGAGGAAATTTAAATCGTGAGGATGTATAAAAGAAGAAGGAGTTGGTGTTTCTGCTAATTATGAAGAAGAAGATTGAGTCATGTTATGAATCGAGAACTAGGGTTTTCTCAGTGAATCGTTAATTGAGTTAGAAATGGAGAAATTAAAGATGGGTTTTGTGAAGACAGTATGATGAGGATTAGTGATTGATGTGTGAGTTTTAATAAATATAAGAGAAGCTAGGGTTTTTGTTCTTTCCCAAAATAGATATTAGGGTTCTTGGATGTAATTGAATCAAGTGACTGAAATTGAAACCGAGGTTTTAGGGAAGGATTAGAGATGGGAATGTTTGATTTGAAAAATTAGAGGTCGTGGTGGTGGTAGAGGCATAGGAGGCAGCAAAGGAGGAGGTCGTGGTAGTGGTGGAATGAAAGGTGGTAGTAAAGTGATTGGGTACAAAGTCTGGAATCCTTTTAGATCAAAGCTTGCTGCTGCTGTACTTGGTGGTGTTGACAATATTTGGATTGTAAGTATTATTTGTGTATAATGTTTGGGATTTTTCACTTTGTGTTTTTAATTTTTTTTCTTTGTCATTGTTTTAACATAATGGTGTTTGATTTGCAATTTCAAGTACCGCCTGAGTTAGACCTAGAGGTGGTGCTAGTGGAGGAGGAGGAGGTAGATGGAGTGCTAGTGGTGGTGGTAGTAGTGGTGGTGGTGGGAGAAGGACTTATGAGCCAAACCCATTTGATGTTGCTGACAAATTTGCTGAATTAAGTGCTACTGAAATTGAAGGAGGAGAGGAGGGTATCTAGAGAGTTGTCTTGCCAGGTGAAAATTGCTAAGTTCTTTGTTTGAGTTTCTGTTTAATGATTGTTATTCGTGATGTAGATACACTTTTCTAATTTATAATTACTCATTTTTGGTTTTGTGGTCCTGTAGATACATGATGAAGCGAAGAAGTTCTCTTATCAGACTGGTGTTAAAGTCGTTGTTGCATATGGTGGAGCACCGATGCACAAGCAGGTTTGTTGCTCGCCCGCATACTTATTTTGTTTGTATTCACTGGGTATGTTAGTTGGTATAATTCTTTGAGTAGATTTTGGCAGTGCGGTTGATTTTTTTCAGCATTTTAAAATGTCGTATATCACATCATTTGTAGTTGTACTATGTTCTTCGTTCACACACATACAGGAGTTCCATGTTTTATTTTTTTGTAGGTGCATTTGATCTTAAGTAGTGAATGTGGCTTTTTTATTGATTGTCCATGGATTGAGTCTAAAAATCCATAATTATAGCCTATTGTATTGACATCTGCTAACTATTGAGAGAGGCACTGCCTGTTTTTTAATTGAGGCGCAGTTGCTCTTTTCTACCCTTCCGTTTGTTAAATACTATGAACATCTGTGTGTCATCTATAAAACAAATAAATTTGTTTGTTTCAGAAGAAGATTTAAGTCTGAATATTTTAGAGTAGCTAAAGATTATAAACATTAACCTTGCAGTACTTGCACAGAACTGTTACATTTTCAGCTCTAGTGAGCTTATTAGCTTATGCTCGAGTTTGTTTCAACTTCAGCTCTCGCTTATGTCTTGTGTGAGACAATGACATTACAAAGTTTTGGTGGAATATTTTTTCTTTCCTTCACTTTTTTATTATTGCATGCCTTAACCCTGTTGCAGTTTCTTTGTTAATGGTTGGTCAAGTGCAAATATGGGTTTTAAAACTGTGATATGTTTGTTTGAGCGTGACCTTTTCTGGTTGTGCATGGATGCCATTCATGCTAGAGATTTAGAACACCAGCAGGCATGGTCTCGAGTTCAAAGTCCATAATCTTAACTGGATGAACATGGCTTGGAGATCTGGTTTACAATCTCCTATGCGTTCAAGAGATGCAGCTCCAATACAGACACCGCCTGTCGTTGAGCCTTTGCCGAGATATTCTTAGTTTGTCTACGGAATTTCAACTGATAGTGCATGACTTTTCACAAGATCCCAAGGATGTGGTGCAACAGCAACAAGTAACAACTTCTGTAACGGAAAGATTATTGGTGCACAACATTTTGCAGCAGCTGCTGTTGCTTAAATGGTTTTTTCCGTAAACTAAGCATCTCCTCTTGATGGTGATGGGAACGAAAAGTTTGTGTTTTCCTGAGATTCTCATCACTGATACCAGCAAGTCAATGGTGAGCAGTTACACGATTCCAAATTCGAATCAGCACAGTTGCATACTAGGGTGAATGTTCTCATCTACATCTTAATCTTTTCAGAGTGTGTTTTGGAAACTCCACTTTTGTAACAAACATCTATATCAATGCCATTTTTTGAATGTGTGTTTAAGACTAGCAGGTTAACTTGAATGAATGTAAATGTGATACACTGGTACGTTAATGCGAATGTGAATTATTTTCAGCAATTCGGTTTCGGCCCTAATTTTTTTTTCAAAATAGTATTATGCACACAACTCCAAACAAAAGTTGTATTTTCGAGAGTTCTGTAGTAATAGTGCTATTCATGATTATTAGAGAAGTTGTGTTGTAGAATTTTACTACACAGATTAAATGTTGTGAAATCAAGTCTTACAATATAAATGGGAGTTGTGTTATAGAGTTTTACTACCCAGGTTAGATGTTGTGAAATCAAGTCTTACAATATAAATAAGAGTTGCGGTAGGCTTCCAAAATAAAATCGAAAGAGAATCGCAACTGAACCACAAGGTAGCCAAACTTGAACCACAACTAAGTTTACGACTCTTAGCTCGAAGTCGTAGTAAATCGGGGACCTTCTACAACCCCCCTTCCGCAACCCATCGAAAAGTGTCGTCGTATGTCTACTGCAACACTTGTGTGGTGTTGTCAAAGTATGTTTTTCACGTAGTGTTGGGAGCCTACACTACTTAACGATTGGGCGAGTGATCATATAGATCGCAAGAGTACTTATGGTTTTGTATTTATTATGGGTTCTTTATAATTTCCTGGTCATCAAAGAAGCAACAAGTAGTTGCTCTCTCTACTGCAGAAGCAGAATAAATAACATCTAATGCGACGGCGTGTCAAGCTGTTTGGTTACGACGTTTACTAGAAAGTTTGTGTATCAATCAAGCATCAGCAACAAAGATTTATTGCGAGAACAAGTCTGCAATAGCTTTAACCAAGAATCCACTATTTCATGGAAAAACTAAGCACATTGATATCAAGTTTCACAAAATACGTGAATTTGTGAAGAGCAGCGAGGTTGAACTGGAGTTTTGCGAGTCGAAAAATCAGCTTGCAGACATCTTTAAAAGCCGTTGAAGGGAGAAGCATTTAACAAATTGAAAAAGCTTATGAGTGTTTGTAGTGTCTGAGCTTAAGGGAGGCTGTTGGAATTAAGCTCAAACATTGGATAAGTTTATATTTCTGTGTTTTGTTTTGGATAAGTCACAGTACTTGGTCATCTGTTATACCAAGTATTTAGGAGTTTACTTAGCAGTATTTGTTTCAATTTGTTAGCCTTACTGGCTAGTCCATCTGTGAACATCTATAAATAGGTGTTGTTCTAAGTATTCCACAGAACTGAAGTTTAAGTATCAATAAAAACATTCTTATTCTTCTATTTTATTTCTTCTTCAATACCAGTTGTGATTGCAGGTAGATTAACAGTTGTTAGATCCTACACAGCTCGCATCATTAACCTAAAATTCAAATTAATCAATGGCCTATCCAGCTCAAGCATAAGACTACACTCCAACTTTTGTCTATGATACAATCGCAGCAACTCTAGACGAACACACTCACTCTTTTAAAGAGTCCACGTGTACGAAGATAATCACAAATACGGTCAGTCAAAAAATAAGTTGCAGCCGTTAGTTGAGATTATAAAGTTGAAATCAACCATCACAACTTATCTCTAAAGCAAACGGGCAGATCTGTAACCCTTTATTTCACCATAAGTGTTGCAGAAAAAACAAACCCTAATGTAAATCAGCCGTTTTCTCCAAGGGCACCTCATCCATAATGTGCCTCCTTCTTCTGTGTGTAGAGAAATAAGCAAAGAAACCCTAAAACCAAACAGTTCCCTCATCTATCTATCTGTGATTCATTCTTCCTCATGGACGGGCAACAACATCATCGAAATAATAACAGAGGCAAGTGGCGGTTCAATTGTAGCAGCGCCGCCACCAAAAACAAAGTATAATGATTTCTACTCTCAAAATGCAAATTTCAGGTTTGGTCTTTGAAGTTTGAACAATGGAATTATGATTATCCGTTGAGAAACTTGATCTGTTAGCGGCAACATTAAAAAAAAATTTCCGCTTTGAAGTACCAATCTAAACTGGATCTGGTTCCAAGTCTATCAAGAGGAAGACATATCAGAGACGGAAAACACAAGCTTTAAAATAGTCAAAGAAGAGTCTCATCAAATAGAATCACCACATTTCAATTTAACCATCCTTGTACCAAATCTCTGTGGTAATAATGGTAAGTCGGATCTGAATCTCAAAGATAAATCAAAGGTGGGAGGAGACGAAAAAAATCAAATTAATGTTAAACAAGATACAAACATGCCTATGTAGTCCTGGCAAGTGGTTAATTGATGATACTAGGTTCAAACTTGTCAGCACCAAATGATCGAATAAAAAGAAAAAAGTGCACACTTAATCTCCGCAAATGACATACCGCTAATACTTTATTCAACTAATCTTTGGATAGATGAGTGCTACTACTACCAATTACCAATAACTAAATTGATTAATTACAGCATATATTTTTTTTGTTCTTCGTTTTTTATTCATGAAAATTCCCTAATTTATGATGTGATCTGGATGTGATAGAGACTTACAAGAGCATACCGGAAACTGTTGGTCCACCAATGGGCGATGTTGCTGTGTTAGTAAATTAGAAAATTAATGTATTTCTTTTAGAGGGACGAACAAATTGCTTAGAAATGGTCGACTTTGATTAGGAACCTGACATTGATGAGAAACATGAATACAAGCAAGATAAGACTGAACCTCACAAAACGTTTTCACACAACCACCACATCAGAAAAGAGAGAGGCTTGTGCATATGAACTTGGAGCTGAATTGTCTGGCCAATTGCAGTTAGCAAGAGTAGTCATTTACTCGAGGTGATGCAACAAAACAGCTTATGAACTTTTCAGTCATAGGGTACGATAAAAGATTGAAAGATGACTTCCACTCGATCATCTTTAGTAGAAGAGGAATATACCTTAAGCTATTGTAAATGCTAAGCTGTATCAATGATTATTGTAGAAATTACGAGTCATAAGGCATAGGTTGGGTTATTAAGCAAAATCTTTATTGAGTCCCAAGGACAGATTGAGTTATTAGTTATTCTGGACAATGATGACAAATTTCGGTTTCACATATTGATGATTTTGGATCATGAGATAATTTTCGGAGCAACTAGGTAAGCTTTCTAGGTCAGTGAGCAAATTTTAGACCAGGCGAGCAGATTTTACATATCATAAGTGAGCTGAAAGACTGTAGGCTGTAGACGGAAACGTGTATCACTAACCACATTGGCCCAAAGTGTGCAAATCGATCAATTAGCTTGAAACACGGTCAGTCAAACAGCAAGCTGCAGCCTTCAGATGAAACTATAATCAACCACTCTAAAACTACACGGGCAGATGTCTGACCCTTATAAGTAGTAAGGAAACAAAGAAACCCTAAAGCAAACAATAACCCTCATCTCTGATAGATCTGTGATTTTCTCATCGACGACAACAACAAAGAAACCCTAAAGCAAACAATATCTGCACCACAATGATTTCTCCTCTCAAAATATAAACTTGTGTTCTCAGAATCTCAGAATTTCTCATCCTAGATAAGGTGGGAGTTTAGTTCTGATTGATGCTTTATGTAGATCAGCTCTCGTATTTTTGTTTTCCTTCGGATGAAATCTGAATTCGATATGATTGGAAGTCTATGAAGCAGAAAGGAGACGGTAATAAGGTCAAACGCCGGATCTGATTCTCAAAGAGAAAGCAAAGGGGAAAGAGACGAAGAGTTCCTTTTTTTCATTTATTTATAGGAAAATGTAATTTGCAAGAGCATGACTTCTCCTCAACCAATTTTACAAATAAAATGAATTGATTAATTACAGGTTTTTTCTTCTTTTTATTCATGAAAATTGCCAAATTTATGATGTAATATAGATGTAACAGAGACTTACAGTAGCATACAGAAAAATGTTGTTCCACTGTGTTAGTAAATTTGAAAATAAATGTATTTCTTTTGATTATAGTAGTAAGTTTTTTTTCTTTTTCTTTTTTGTTTTTTGCTATGATACAATCTTGCGGGCTACGAGTCAAATCTTAGGGCCCGGTGCAAACTTTAGATTATGAGGCACACTTCAGGTATATGACAAGCAGATTATGAGTTCGCAAAAATTAGCTAAGCAAATCCTTGGTTACATATGACAAATTTTGGTTATGAGGTAAATTATGGTGCACGATGCAAATGCTAGCTTTGGGTCGCAAACAAAAAAACATTCTGCCATGAGAATGTCTCTAGGTAACATAGCAATTTTTTGGTCACAACAATGAAACACTTGATTTAAGATCATTGTAAGTATTACGAGTCATGAGGCATATGTTGGGTTATAAGCAGAAATCTTTATTCCCAATCACAGATCGGGTTATCAGGACTATGTTGACAAATTTGGGCTTAACATGTTGATTTTAGATCACGAGTTAAATTATGTGTCCGGTGATAATTTCGGAGCAACAAGGTAAACTTTTTTAGGTCAGTGAACAAATTTTAGATCGTGATTGACGATGCAGGCTTTAAGTAACAAGGATCATGGGGCGGATTATAGGTCATAAAGGCACATTAACGCCACAATAAAATATGGATTATGGATCTGGCGAGCAAATTATGCATAAGTGTCTCGAATGAAGTAGATGCCTATTGGCTGTAGATGGGAACCTGTATGTATCACTAACCACATTGCCCCAAAGTGAAATCGATCCATTAGGTTGAAACTCGGTCAGTTAAATAGTAAGCTACAGCCGTTAGATCAAAGGAAATCAACCACTCTAAACCAAACGGGCAGATAGCTTACCCCTATAAGTAAGGAAACAAAGAAACCCTAAAGCAAACACAAAAAGTTTACCTCATCTCTCATAGATCTGTGATTCTGCTCATCGACGGCGACGGCAACAACAAAATCATGGCTGAAGCTTTAACTCTGGAATTCGTAAAACTTGATCTGCTAAAATCGCCACCTGGTCTGATTCGATGCTGAAGGAAACTATATATCAAGCACACACCGGAATCACCACAGTTCGATTCAACCATCAACCCTTCTCGTTCCGACCAAATCTTGACGGATCTGATTCCCAAAGAGAAATCAAAGGTGGGAAGAGATGAAGATTTAGTATTTATGAATAAGCCGTAATTTATAAGAGCACCGTGTATAAACAAAATTATGACTTTCATATTTGAAATCTGGATATACCAGGCACTGTAATCTTGTTTTTATTCATGAAAATACCCAGTTATGATGTAATCTGTATGTATCAGAGATTCACGAGATCATACCGAAAAATGTTTTATTTCAATGTTTTAAGTACGTACCTAGAGAAACTGACCAGGTCGATGCGGAAAATAGATACAAGTTTCATAACTCAAGGTGAATACACAAACATTCCTAACGCTGTAAATGGAACAAATTACGTGATATCCCCGGTGGAAGAATAGGAAGAGTTTCAATTCAAAGAATTAGAGATAATTTTGATTACGCAATGCAACTAATTATTTTGATTAATAGAATTCACAGTGAAGCAGTTAAACATTAAATTCTACGCAAAGTCGTTAGTGAACTTCAATTTATCCATATAGCAGCGACTGATTTTATTTTTGCTTCTCTGTCATTCTCTGCTCAAAATTGTGTTTGTGTATTTGTGTATTTCCATGACACACACCCTGGAGATCTCTATGTGTTTTCATGGCAGTTTCAGGTTTGTTATGAATCGGGGAACTATGCCTAGACTAGGGCTGGCAGCCCCAGAAGCCCAAAAACCCTTTTTTTCACTACCTATTTTACTTGGGCTCATAAAAATAAGCCCAATTGATAAGCTTAAACCACACCTAAAAACCCAAAGCCACCCCCAAGTGAAATGGAAAATTTGCTATTTGGTCCTAAGCCCATATACTTAGTTATAGTAGGGTCCAACCGGAATTTTTTATTATCCGGAGGTCCAAAATTAATTAAAACATGAAAATGACTGGAATACCCATCGTTTCCAAACGTGTGTACTAACACGCCTCCTAATAGCCCTCAACTTTTCTATACATATTAGCTATACTGAAAAAAATAAACTAGACTAAGATAGTACAAATCACATGGTGTATAAATAGTGATACTAAAAAAAATCAGATTTTATTAAATTTGTTAGACAACGAATAACCGACAGGCACATCAGTTACAATTAGATTCTCTTTTTTTAAAGTGGAGACAAAATTACATGAGCTCACCGAACCCTGAACCAATGATCTATTAATTACAATAAACTAGAATAAGATAGTACAAATCACATGGTGTATAATTGAATTAATGCAATTAATACGAGACCTCTCACAAATATATAAGCTTTGAAGGATTCAGGTCTATTCTACATTAATGCATCATGAATCCAAGAGTATTCTCGCAGGGAAAGTAGAGCAACTCTATGTTCAGGACTTAAATGTTTGTTGAACATCACCCTCAGTTTGTGTTCAACAACAGAGATTGCATAGGCGCACAATATTGATGAGCTGAATATTACCACCGCCTACTGCATCAAACGCAACTCTGCAGGGAAAAACAACATGTTCTCTATCAAAATAATAGTGCAACAACAAGCCAAGCAGTTCCCTATATTTATGGGTTAAAATCGAAATAGAAATAGAAGAACTTATGAACAATGTTTGGATACTGATTTTCTATGGAGTGCAGAGTTTATACACCGAGAAATAACACAGTACAACGTTTATACACTGAAAAAATAACATTGTACATCGTTTATACACTGCTTTTATCTGGAGTCCAGAGTTTATACACTGTCCAGCAATTGATACGATCCTCAAATGTCAAAAGTCTGCATAGTACATATAAATTTCATTAGCAAAACTCGTACCTATCAATCTATGAGGTCCTCAAATCATCACAATGTTGTGCCCATCCATCCACAATGACCGAATAAGCTTCCTTCCGCCGCAGAACAGATGCAAATAATACTGCCAAACAATGGTGTTACACTAATTTATTAGGGATGCATAGATTTCCTAACAATGGTGTTGACTAATTTGTATGAACTGTTGCACAAACAACGACACTTTAGAAAATATATCATACAAATACCATGTTATGAACCCTGGATTTGTGTTTGCGCTATTTAGCACCAACTTTCTCTGAGGTGCAACATCTATGCACTATGATTTTTCATTAATTTAACAAACAAAATTAATAAAAAAATGTAAACAAAATGATGTAACCATTATATTCCAGCAACATGTTACCACAAAGAACAAACAATTCATCTGAATATTAATGTTTTCATTTAATTGGACATAACATTGGGTCTGGCAGCATTACATTGCCATGGATCCATGTTGCCAAAATATGGTGCACCCAAAATGTATTCAATTCATTCTCAGTATATCAAATATGCACTCAATTAATTCATTCTTAGTATGTTAAAAACCACACTCAATCTCAACAATCAATACCTATTTTCATGCACAGATCAAACACAAAGAAATCCAAAAATTAAATCAACTATACTTACATTCGTATTTCTTCTCAAGTTCACCAGTAAGATGTCTCTTCACAAAAGTAGTCTCCTCCTGTTAGGTATCAAACACAACCAAGAGTAATTTCTATCAGTATGCGATATATGTACTGAAGATTCATGAACTACATATCAACTGTATCACAATACAAGTGACGGGTCTGTATAAAGTAAGAGAATCGAAACACATAGTATAATATTTCATATGTGTGTGGATGATTATGCACTGATTCGGTAGTGTGAAGACGGGTATGCAGTAAGAAGAAAAATTACTTCGAGATAAAATCCAGTATAGTTGTTATGCATTGCTCAAAAATCCAGTATAGTTCTTATGTACCTTATATGTTTTCCATGTTTTATTCTAGTTTCGAACATACTACATTGGGTAGTAGAATCTAACAGAATCCATATATATACTTATGGATGAAACAACAACAAATGAAAAAGTCCAAAGCAGTTTGCATCAGTATGCCACATATGTACTTCTGATTCATGAACTAAAACAACTGCATGGAATGAATCTATAAAAAAAAATATAATCGAGAGAGTATTATTTCAGTAACGCATATATGTACCTATGGATCAAACAACAAGTGGTAAAACTAAGAAATAAAGCAGAATCAAAAGCAGTTTGGATCAGTATGACACATATGTACTGCTAATTCATGAACTAAAAAACAACCATATGTAATGAATCTATCAAAAAGAGAGTCTTATTTCAGTATCAAAGATATGTACTTATGGATCGAACAACAACAAGTGATAAGATAAAACTAAGAATAAAACAGAATCAAAAGCAATTTGTATCAGTATGCAACATATGTACTGTTGGATAATACCCCTGAAACAACAAACAAGCACGAATTTGATAAAATAAAGAAGCGAAAACAACAAGATAATCAAAGCGATAGTTCAAATATGTTAAAAACACCATAATCTAACCAAAAAATTGAGTAATTACGATCAAGATTCATAAAAAACAAACCAAAACAAAAATAAACCTAAAACTAAGATCTATTTGTACTACCATCAATAAATAAAAACTAAGATCTATAATAATCTAAACGATTTTCGTTCTCTAATGAACACATGAACTGCTCAATAAACAAATTCCATTATTCATCAGAAATACAAACCAATTCACAGATCAACAATCTAACATTCAAAATTAGATCTATACTACTGTAACTAATAGATCTAACACAATAATCACCCAGATTTCAGCAAGAACCTACAAAACCAAACTATCATAACAAATACAAAACTCGATCAAGGAAGAAGAATAGATTGAAAATGTTAAAACCCTAAAGAAAAATTAAAAATCTCACCATTTTTTTGGGGTGCTAGAAAGGATCAATCGAAAGAGATAAAGAGGAGTAAATCTATGGCATAAAATCTTGCGGAATCTGATCAAATCGATCAAAGACCTTGGAAGAATCTTCATCGCCAATCGCCAGAGCTTTCCTGACCGAGAGAGAATGAAACAAATGAATTAGGATCTAGTTCTGTTATTCATGAAGATTAAGGTTCTTTTCGGTATTTTGAAAAAGATTACACGTGTGGTTGGACCAGTGGATAAAAATTTGGGTCCAAAATTTTTATTTGTTATAAAAATGGACCTCCGGTTACTGGGCTTTAGTGGGTGGACCTGCCACTAACTAAGAACACTATAATAGTACCTATAGGTAATTCCTACAAGTGAAATTTCCAGTTGTGAAAACTATAGGGAAACCCATTCCTCAGTTTTTTTCCACTGTGAAACCCACAGGCATAAAACCTCATGCGCGCACCCAATTTCCACGAGAAAAATTCTCCCAAACCCATAATTTTAAAAAATGTGTTTCTTCTTAGTTTGAGAACCCCCTTTTGCGAGATTTATTATATAATCTACTGTTTTCTCTTCATAAAACTTATTCTCTGTCTCAACAATGTCAAAACCCTACATCTATAGGCGGGAAACTACTAATGCAGAGCGATATAGATTTGTTTTCAGTTCTTAACGCACCTGGTACAACAAACATGACGACCTTCTTCCCTTTACTCAAATCAGGGACGGTGGTTGTCTGTAATTTTCCGGTGATTGTTGTGGTTCTTGCCGAAAAATCAAATGAAGCAACCAGGATATATAGTTCAAAATGAATAAACCAGGATATATGGTTCAGAAGCTATACAATGGTGATTGCAGCATCTCAGTGGGAGTTTGTTGCTTGTTGGTACGAATGAAGATGTTTTTGTGCTTCCTGTTGGCGCAATGCGGAAATGTGATGGGTTTATGGAAATGAATTTAGGAAGAGAGGTTGGTTAATTGAAAGGTGAGGCTTATATTAATATGAAAATGAAAATATTACAAGAGGCTTGTGTAGAAACTTTGGCTTACACTAGTTGTTTACAAAAAGGCACTTTGGCTCTTACTCTAAACTCTAGCTCTCACTCTTACTACTTACTCACTCACTTGAGTTTTGGATGACCACAAAGGCCAACATTTGCTTCTATTTATACTACTTCATGACCAACTACTAAGAATACTCTAGACTTGGAAATCTCTAGAGCTAATTGACCTAGATCATTCTAGAGAAAGAATTCTCTAGATACACATGATGGAAAATGTCTTAGAAGACTCTAGAATGGGCTTGCACTCTTTTTATCTTAGAAGAGTCTAGATATCTCTAGACTGGGCCTATGTATTGAGATAAGCCCATGGGAGTTATAGTTAGCTATCTAGATAATTCTAGATTTACCCATCACAATTATCAAATGTTTTTAACACCCCCTCTTAATTGTGATGTTGAGCTTATCTCTAAAATGATTGAATTTATCCACCGTGACTGCTTTTGTGAAAATGTCCGCATTTTGTTCTTGCGTCGGACAGAATTGGAGCTCGATTTCCTTGTTCTCTACTAACTCTCTGATGAAGTGATGTCGTAGCTCTATATGCTTCGTCCGTCCGTGGAACACTGGATTTTTTGTCATTGCAATTGTAGACATATTGTCACAGTATATAGTTGTTGGTTCTTTTTTCTTTTGTTGTAGGTCGGTCATTATTCTTCTTAACCATACCGCTTCACATGCTGCACTTGTTGATGCTATGTACTCTGCTTCGGCTGACGATAATGCCACAGTGCTTTGCTTTTTAGAACTCCAAGAGATAACTTTTGTTCCCATACAGAAAACATAGCCTGATGTGCTCTTTCGGTCTTCAATAGAACCTGCCCAATCGCTATCTGTGAAGCCAATTAAATCATTATCTTTTTCTCTTGTATACTTGATGCCAAAATCCTTCGTTCCCTTGATATACCGAAGAATTCTCTTTGCGGCTGCATAGTGTAACTTGCTTGGCTCGCTCATAAACCGAGAAACAATACTAGTTGCATTGACGATGTCTGGTCTTGTATTTGTTAAGTAGATCAGTGAGCCGACTAGACTTCTGAATAAGGTTGGATCAACTTTTGTCGCTCCATCATTTCTTACCAATTTCTCATTGATACCCATTGGAGTTGCAATTGGTTTGCAATCCATCATGTTGAACCTTTTCAGTAAGTCTTCCGCATATTTTTCTTGAGAAATGAATATTTCTTCTGGAGATTGTTTTACTTGAATCCCAAGAAAATATCGCATAAGTCCTAAGTCTGTCATCTCATATTCTTTCATCATCTCCTTCTTAAATTTTTCTGCCATGTCTTGTTTTGTGCTGGCGTAAATTAAATCATCAACGTAGAGACAGACGATTAGGAAATCCGTACCTTGTTTTCTTATGTAGAGGGATGGCTCACTTGGACTTTTCTCAAATCCATTATCTCGGAAATACTTGTCGATTTTGCTGTTCCATGCACGCGGTGCTTGCTTAGACTATAGTGCTTTGCGGAGACGATAACCATTTTTTCTTTCCTTTTCGGACATATCCTTGAGGTTGTTCACGTACACCTCTTCTTCAAGTTCTCCGTTTAGGAACGCCGACTTTACGTCCAATTGGTAGACTTTCATTTTAGTTGAGCTGCCAAAGCTAACACCATCCGGATTGTTTCCATGCGAGCGACTGGGGCGAATGTCTCGTTGTAGTCATTCCTGGTTGCTGGAATATCCTTTTGCAACTAGCCTTGCCTTGTGCTTTGAATCGAACCATCTTCATTATATTTTCTTGTAGACCCATTTCAGACCAATTATTTCTTTGTCATTGGCTGATTAACAAGCTCCCATGTCTTATTTTTTCGATTACTCGCATTTCTTCGTCATCATCGTTCTCCATTTTTCTTCTTGCCGCTTCCTCATATTTTTGAGGTCTAGTGCTATAAATGCACAATTAGATATCATATATATCTCTTAGGGAACGCACCTTTCTAGGTGGGGCACTTGCAGATTCTGATGAACTTGGACTTTGTGTGTTGGACTAGGAGATCTCGGGCTTGCTGGTGGAGTACTTTCTTCTGGCGTGGCTATCTGGCTCTCTTCATGAGTAGTGGAACTCGTGGTTGTCTGGTTCATCATTCCAATCCCAAGCTTTGAATTCATCAAGATAACATCTCTTGAATCACCAGTTCCTTTGTTCTGGCTTTAGAAGTCTATAGGCTTTAGACTCTTCGCTGTATCCGATGAATATTAACTTTTCTCCTTTTTCATCGAACTTTTCTCTATGTTGGGATGGAATATGTGAGTATGCTACGCAACCAAAAATTCTGAAAGAAGTTACCTCGGGCTTTTTCTTATGCCACGCCTCGTATGGAGTTTTGTTGTGAACCGCTTTTGTTGGAGAGCGATTAAGGATGTAGACTGCTGTGTTGACTGCTTCCCCCAGTAGGTGTTGGGTAGCTTCCTTGCTTTTAGCATACTGCGAGCCATTTCCACGATCGTACGATTTTTCCTTTCCGCGACACCGTTTTGTTGTGGAGTGTATCGGACGTGAGCTCCTTTTTAATTCCATTTTCTTTGCAGTAGTTGATAAACTCTTTTGAAGTAAATTCTCCACCACGGTCTGTACGGAAACTTTCAATTGATGGCCACTTTGCTTCTCTGCCAGCGCCTTGAATTCTAGGAATTTAGTGAATGCCTCGGACTTTTGCTCGAGAATGTACACCCACATCATTGGTATAATCGTCCACGAATAAGAGAAAATATCTTCTGTTGTTGAGTGAAGTTGTTCTTGTCGGACCGCAGATATCAGCGTGCACCAATTCGAGGGGCCTTCTTGCTCTCCACGATGTCTTGTAAATGGAAGTCTATGAAACTTCCCAAGAATACAACCTTCACATACTTTATCTCCACCGTCGATATTGGGAAGACCAATTACCATGCCTTTTGATTTTAGAACCTTTAAGGATCTGTAGTTGAGATGCCCGTATCTCAAATGCCATAGCTTTCCTTCGTCAATATGGTTGGTACTCATTGCACAATTTTCAATTGATGGCATAGATAAGGGAAAGACAAAATTTCCTGACATTTTTACTTTTGCCACCAATTGCTTGTTAATTTTATCATAAATTGTGCATTCTCCGTCTTCGAAATGTAGTGAGTACCCTTTCTTATAAGTTGTCCAACACTTAATAAATTTTGAGCTAGGCCAGGAACATAAAGAACATCAGATATGTATCGAGTTTTACCTGACCTTGTACGTACGGATATGACTCCTCTTCCTTCAACATTCTGGAACTTTCCATCTCCGAGCTTGACCGGTGGAATCTCTTGCTCCTCCAATTTTACGAAATATTCTTTGTTTCCTGTCATATGGCTGCTGCATCCGCTGTCGACATACCATATACCTTGCGCTTCTTGTTGCGAGGTGAGGCAGGAATAAAATACTTGATTTTGAGAATCATTTTTTCTCGGAATAGTTGGCTTCATTATTTTAAGCCAACAATCTTTTCCATGTGATTTAAGTTATCACATTGGTGCACTTGTACTTGCAATTTTCAGTTGCATGGCCAAACTTTTTGCAAACACTGCATCGGAGATTTGCCTTTTCCTTTTTTCCGTACCTTTGGTTTTTTTCTTCTATAACCTCCTTTTCCTCTTCCTCGTCCGCGGTAGAAATTTCTGGGTCCTTGAGTTGACGTCGACCCTTTCTCGTACTGCGAGTTGGATGACGATCCCCCTCTGGAGCTTTCTTTTCTGGCTTCTGTATTTTTCTTCTCACTGAAATTTATTTTTGATTGAAATGCCTGCTCCAATGGTTGCTCCGCGAACCTATTTATCCTTTTCTCGTGCGCCTCGAGTGAACCCATTAATTCGTGTACCGAGAGAGTCGATAAATTTTTGGACTCTTCAATGGCAGCGACGATGTGATCGAATTTGAACGGTAAGCTCCTTAAAATCTTTTCTACAACTCTTTTATTTTCTATGGTATCTCCATAACTACTAATTTGATTTACTATACCAGTAACTCTTGAAAAGAAATTCTGGATAGTTTCATTTTCTTTCATAAGTAGATTATCAAAATCTCGCCATAAGTTTTGTAGTTTAATGGAGATTACCTTTTCTGATCCTTGGAATGCTACTTTGAGAATATTCCAGGCCTCCTTCGAAGTTTTCGCCACCGAAATTCGAGGAAAAATAGTTTTGCTTACCCCTTGTTGTAGAAATAGTAGTGCTTTAGCATCCTTCTTCTTGTTTTCCTTGTACTCCTTTTTCTCTGCATCCGTCCATGACGATAGAGCTTCTGCCGACTCGGGTACCTTATAACCATCTTCTACAAAATCCCATAAGTCTTGTGAAATGAATAATGTTTTCATTTGTAAACTCCAATAATCATAACTCTCACCATCAAAAATTGGAATTAGACTTTGGGCATAATTGAAACCTTGAATACTTTGGTTAATTGCCATGGGTAGAGTTTTAGGATTACTGGGTTAGGTTTGCTCTGATACCAAATTTGTTGGCGCAATGCGGAAATGTGATGGGTTTATGGAAATGAATTTAGGAAGAGAGGTTGGTTAATTGAAAGGTGAGGCTTATATTAATATGAAAATGAAAATATTACAAGAGGCTTGTGTAGCAACTTTGGCTTACACTAGTTGTTTACAAAAAGGCACTTTGGCTCTTACTCTAAACTCTAGCTCTCACTCTTACTACTTACTCACTCACTTGAGTTTTGGATGACCACAAAGGCCAACATTTGCTTCTATTTATACTACTTCATGACCAACTACTAAGAATACTCTAGACTTGGAAATCTCTAGAGCTAATTGACCTAGATCATTCTAGAGAAAGAATTCTCTAGATACACATGATGGAAAATGTCTTAGAAGACTCTAGAATGGGCTTGCACTCTTTTTATCTTAGAAGAGTCTAGATATCTCTAGACTGGGCCTATGTATTGAGATAAGCCCATGGGAGTTATAGTTAGCTATCTAGATAATTCTAGATTTACCCATCACAATTATCAAATGTTTTTAACACTTCCATGGTCATGTCTATATGACCAGCGGGTTCAAAACAGTGGAATCTAGATGGATTGTTTGTTCAAGTCTTGGGTATGTTGTGTTTTATACATTGCCGCAATGGAAATCTGGGTGAGATGGAAGCAAGCTATGAAATGGTTCATATGGGTGTTGTATAGCAACATAGTTGCTGGGGTCAACTGAGTTTCCCTGAAATGAGTTGGAAGTGATCGAATTTAGGAGCTGGTGGTGTTGAATTTGTGTTCTACAATAGCAACCTAGAAGGATTTATAGTTCGTTTCTTGTTATGAACTGAAATTGGGGATTGTTGTGTATGAATGGGATGAATTGTGATTAATGGTCTCAAGGAGATGTGTCTGATAAACAGCTTAGGAGTGATTGATGGAAAGATTCGAGGATGCAGAATGGTTCAGGTATTAGCTAACTTAGTTTGGCGTTAATCGATTGCAGTTGGTGCTTGGCTGGGACGGATAAAAGATTAGAGTTGTTGTGTTATCAGTGGAGACGAGACATGACCGACGGATCTGCTAGCTTGGGGTTTGTTCTATCAACTCTTTATCTCAATTGAGAATTATTCGGCAGTAAACAAAGTAGGGTCCTGGCATCGGTGATTGGAGTTGGTGCAGTGACTGAGAGAGGTGGTCTGATTTTGGACGGGGCTAAATAACAAAAGCAAGTGGCACGCTATTAATTTGCCAATTATACCCCTGATGCGTAACCCGTCATGCAGATGCATAATCCGTCGTGCAGACATTTTTAATAATTTCATATAATTATGGGTGTCACGGAAATAGTTATGGGTGTCACGATACCTAAATTAATTATGGGCTTGACAATGAAAATATTATTTTTTGGGCCTGCGTCTAATTTTCCCTTTCTAGTTCGGCCACTGGTTATGAGGAGATTAGCAGCTAGAGCTCTACCAATGAAGATGCTCCAAGCAACGAAAGATGATTTCTCTGTAGTTGCAGAATCGGATATCAAGGCTATCCTCTCAAGATAAAATTAGTTCACATGAAAAAATCTGGAATTTATAAGCAGCAAATTTTGGTTTACATGGAGCCACGACGCGAAATCTTAAACATTGTTTCACATTCTTGGGGCACTAGGAATTTTCCGGCATTTGACAGACTTTAAGTCACTAAGCAATTTTTTACCCACACTTACCAAACTTAAGGTCATTGTACAAGAATCGGCTCATGAGACAAACATCGAGTCATTGAGCAAAATTTGTATCAGAAATTAAATTTCAGTTGAACATGTTGATTTTCAGTCACGAGCTAGATTTTTGGGTACCTGATAACAGAGAGTAGCCTGGTAAGACGGAGCTGGAAGTAGATGCCTCCGGCAGTTTAGTTTGTGGATACCCGAAATACATTGTTTATGCAAAAAGGAATTCAGTAAAGATTGTTAGTTTTAGGACGAATACTGTTCTCATATTACCTATACCAACCCGTTCAAAAATCATCACTAACCACATTGACCCAAATTGTGCAAGGCACCTCACTAATTGATCGGTAAGGTTGAAAAATGAAAAACGGTCAGTCAGACAGTAATCTAGAGCCGTTAGATCAAATCATAAGGTTAAAAACAACTCTTCTACTCCAGACGGGCAGGTCTCTAACCCTTACAAGTAGTAGTGGTAGTCAGGAAACAAAGAAACCCTAAAGCAAACATCAAACAGTCCCCTGATTCAATCTTTCTGTGAATCTCATGGACGGCAACAATAAACATCATGGGAGAAATAATTGTCGGCGGTTCGATAGCAGCACCACCAACAACAAGAAGGTGTTAACATAATGATTTCTCCTCTCAAACTGTCAATTTTTGTTTCCTTGTGTGTTCGGAATTCTCGTCTTTTGCTGCATGCTGAGTTGAGTTTGCTGGATGTTCCATGTGACTTAGCTCTCCCGTGTTTCCTTTCTTTCCGACCAAATCTAAATTCGATCTGATTGGACGTCAACATATATATTCCAGAAGAGATAACAACATCAACGAGAAATTGAAAGGAGACAATAAAGTTCAAAAGCTTCTTCTCATCAAATTGTATGCCGGATCTGATTCTCAAAGAGAAATGAGATCAGAAGAGAAAGAGGTTGAGTTTATTTTTAGAAAACTGTAATTTTACCAATAAAATAAATAAATTGATTAATTTCATAATAAATAAATAAATAAAATATTAGTTATTTTGGACAATGGTGACAAATTTCGGTTTCCGGAAGGTCATTTGTCCAAAAAAATTTAAAACATGGTTCAACTGGACGAGTAAAAATTAGTATGGGTGAAAGGGACACAAAAAAATAGCAAGGATGAAACTGGATTCATCCTGGCTTAAACTTAAAAAATAGCAAGGATGAAACTGGATGCATCCTGATATAAATCAAAAATAAGAAAAAATATTTGAAAATGGGTAGGATCAAACTGGTTACATCTAGGCTATTTTTATATATTTTTGTCCATTTAAACAGTATCAAAATCTAAATCTCTTTTTCACCCAGGAATTATTGATTTTGGTCTTTTTAACCAATTTTGTGATAATTTTCGAAGATCAGGTAGCTTTCTAGGTCAGTGTGCAATTTTAGATCGTGAACCGCAATAAGAATATGAAACCTATTTTTGGGGCGTTAGAGGGGCTTCACTTGGATTCTTGATGACCAAAAAATTGTTTATAGGGTATTCTTGATTTAATACCTGATGTCTAAAAGACCCTTCAACTAAAATAAAAACACAAAATTGGTTAAAAAGACCAAAATCAACAATTCCTGAGTGAAATGGACAGTCAGATTTTGATACTGTTTAAATGGACAAAAATGTAAAAATAGGCAGGATGTAACCAGTTTCATCGTGCCCATTTTCAAATATTTTTTCATATTTTTAATTTACACAGGATGTATCCAGTTTCATCCTTGCTATTTTGTAAATTTAAGTTAGGGTGAAACCAGTTTCATCCTTACTATTTTTTTTTTGGCAATTTCACCCAAACTATTTTTTACTCGTCCATTTGAACCGCGATTTAAAAATATTTGGACAAATGACCCATTTTCCGAAATAAAAACCTATAAACTAAAATCAAAACCTACTTCTAATTGAAAAATCTCTTCTTCTCCTTAACTTCCTCTCCTTCATTAACGCAAATCTTTTCCTCTTTTTTTAATCAAAATTACTTCACCGTCTTCGATGTAATCTGGATGTAATAGAGAGATGTCGTTGTGTTAATAACTTCGGAAACCAACGTATTTCTTATAGAGCGGTGACATATTGCTTAGAAATGCCTGACTTAGATTAGGAACCTGAAACTGATGAGAAACACGAGTACAACAAGACTCAACTTCACAAAATGTTTTCAAACAACCACCACATGAGAACAGAGAGAGAGGCTTGTGCATATCAACTTGGAGTTGATTTGGCTGGCCAATTGCGGTTAGCACGAGTCATTCATTAATCAAAGGTGGTAATAGATTACACAAAGAATTAAAGCAATTATTAACCTTATAATTCTACACAAAAGTGGTAGAAAGTTGATCATAATAAGAGTGCACGTAGAATATAGTAGACTTTTCCCCGCTCAAAGCGTAGATTTTTCATCACAAGGAATTTCTAGGGGCTGTTTGGATAACTTATGGACCTGGCTAGCGGAGGATAAATAAGTGAGCTGAATGAACCCAAATAGTTTAGCAATTCTCTGAATATCCGAAATACAATTTGCGTCCCTTTATTTATGGAAGAAGAAATTTTGTAAAGGTTGTGAACTTTCCACCAAAATACTGGTTTCATTCTCAAGATAACTTCCACCGTAAAATTATGAAGCGAATTCATTCGTTCATGCATTGAGTTACTGGTATACACCGACCTGTTCGAATCTCTAAATCATCACTAACCACATTGACCAAAATTGTGCAAGGCACTTTGCGATCAAATTAGGTGGAAACTCGGTCAGCAAAACAGTAAGCTACAGCCGTTAGATCAAAGGATATCAACCACTCTAAACAAAACGGGCAGTTGTCTAACCATAGACTGTAATATAATCTGTGACAGAGTTTCACAAGTAAAGAAAGTTGTTGTATTAAAACGTACCGAAACAAGGAGAGAGTTGTACCTTAAATAGCACCAACACAAGTACAAGAGTCACATGCTAACCTAAGAGCAACCACAATCATAAACGGGACTAAAGACCAAACCCCATACCAAAAGCTAAATTTATTTGGCATTTTCAGAGGTCAAGCGTAGTGGTGAAAGACTAAAATTTAGTCAGGCGAACAAAATAACAACGTATGAAATGGAACGGATATACAATGAGCGTACAATGGTCAGGCGTTGGTATTGTGGGCGTATGTATGGGACGAATGTATTTTGAACGCCTGGTGTTGGGCGTGAGTATTACTAACGCCTGGCAACAGACGGAAATGAAAGACTACGCCCAATCAGCAGACGGAAATGAAATACTACGCCCGATCAGCAGGCGGACTTATAGCAAACGTCTTGTTGGGGGAGTAATTATTGTATATGTTGGGCGGTGATAGTATATGCGCTTGATGTGAGGCGCTAATAATACTCTTGCCCCAATCAGGCGCTGATAATACTCTCGCCTCAATCAAGCGCCCTTTATATCACCGCCCCATCTCAAGCGCCCTTTTAATAAACGCCCCACTGTCAAGCGGCCCTTATACTTACGCTTAAACCATACGCTCATTATATCTTCGTCCCACTATACTTGGGTTTGGTCTGGGTTGACGACTAGTTTTAGTCTCAAACCCTAAAAATCCAGACCAAATATGCTTATAGTCTGTTCCACTACGCTTCCAATCCTGACCAAATTTGGGTATAGTCCCTAATTATGATCGTGATTGTGGATGCTCTAAGGTAGTGAAAGATAAAGCAGTAAAAGTAACTAAAGAAGAGTTCACAGCACTCTTGTTACACAAAAAGGAAATACAAATAACTACACTTCTAATACTCCCCCTCAGTCTGATGTAGGGTGACACAATGCATCAGTTGACATACAAGATTGTATAAGGTAGTAGCAGAGAGCCCCTTAGTAAATACGTCAGCTAACTGGTGAGAAGATGGAACAAATTGAACTGCCACCGTACCAGCATCCATCAGGTCTCTAACGAAGTGATAATCAACCTCGATCTGTTTGGTTCTTGCATGAAATGCTGGATTCGAAGCCAGAAACTGAGCACCCAAGTTGTCACATAGAATGGAAAAAAGGTTTAGTAGGCACAATGTGAAGTTCTTCGAGCAATCCAGATAACCACATGACTTCAGCAGCTAAGACACTCAAGGCTTTGTACTCAGCGTCTGTAGAACTTTTGGAAACTGTTGGTTGTTTCTTAGAGGACCAAGAAACTAAAGAATTTCCTAGAAACACACAATAGCCAGAGGTTGAACGTCTTGTATTAGGGCATCCAGCCCAATCAGAATCTGAGTAAGAGGTTATAGTGCTCACATCACCAGTTTGAAGAACAATTTCAGAACCCAGAGTACCCTTGAGATATTCCATCACCCTCTTAGCAAGAAGCATGTTTGTGGTTGTAGGAGAATGCATGAACTGAGAGATGTAGTTAACTGCAAAGGTAATATCTGGTCTTAAATGATAGTTTTCTTATCTTAAATTTTGAATAATCTTTATTCTTTTTCTTATATAACTTAATCCCGCTTTTTGGGTTTGTTTTCATGGAAGAAAATGATAGTTTTCTACTGCCTGATGATTGATTTCCAAGCAAAATACAGGTGCAGCAACATTAAACCTCCGGTAACTTTCTCCTTTCAGGGTTTTTTTTCTTCCTTCCTTCTGCTTTTCCCTTTAATCTCCTGACTTCTCCGCTGTCCAAGGACGGACACTTTTGTAGTGCTCCTTCCCCTTGGGGCCGGGATTTCCTGGGAGGTTATGCTCTTGACTTCTTCGCCGTCCAAGGACGGAGCAAGTGGTGGTGGTTGCTCCTTCCCCTTGGGGCCGAGATTTCCAGGGAGCATGGGTTCTTAGCTTCGTTGGTTTTAAGATCTATAGGGTATTCCTTTGAAGATTTTGGATTTTGATTTTCTATGAGATTTTCTTGTTCCTCTGTATGGTTGCTCTAATGAGTTTGAATCCTAGTCCCTTGCTACTTCGGTCATGCTTGGTGGGTATTCCTTCTTAATGGAGTTTTGATTGGAATCTGGTTTGTGGAAGCCTAGTCCCTTGCTACTTCGGTCATGCTTGGTGGGTTCTCTTCTAGTTAGATATTGATCAGCCGTGCTTTAACTTGATTGTCCTTTCTTTTTCGAATTTTTTTAAGGTTGTTCTTTTGTTGGTTACCATGGCTTCTACGGTGAAGAGGTTAGAGATAGAAAAAAAATCTTTCCTGTGTACAAGACTTGATGGATCCAATATAGAGATTGTGGAAAGAGGTTATGGTTTCTTTTGGAAAGCGTCTATGTCTTTTGAATCTATCTACATGTTAATTGGCTTCCTAAGACATCACTATAGAAAAGCGTCTGTTGCTTATGAACAGATCAAATGTAATGAACAACAAGCGAGATGGTTCTTTGAGCGGCAATCAAATAGTAAAGGGGAGATAATCAGAGCCACCAGATTCTTATTCTCCAACAGCAATGGTACAAGGAAATCGTTTTGCTTTCCTGCAGGTAAGGATAGATGGGGATGGGAAGCTCTGGCAGCCAATTTAGATATTTTGGTAACTAAAAAGACTTCTACATCGGACTATGCTCCATCTTCTTCAGACTTTCCTAAATGGGTGGAAAAATCAGCGGTAAAGATTAGCAAAAATTTTGCTAAAACTCTCAATGATTCTGTTGAAGTGAAACAAGGCAATACTTTTACTACAACGTGGAATCCTGGTTATGAGAGAGAAGAAATTGTAGATTTCGGAATTGTCTGTGCTATTTCAAGGTGGAATCCGGGATGGAGAAATGTGGCTGTTGCGATCAAACAAAAATTGGGTTGGTCTCGCAACTTAAGTTTGAAACAAGTAGATTCCACTCATGCAATCTTTATTGCAGAGAATGATAATCAACTCCAACAAGTGATGCGTATTAAATGCTTCACATTCAATGCTACCAAAATCTCATTTCAGAAATGGTCCTCAGATCAATCACCTGATGTACCTAAATTATTCTCTCAAAATCATATTTGGCTAAGAGTAAAAGGTCTTCCTCTTGATTTATGGACAGAGGAATCATTTATTCAAATTGGTCTTAGATGTGGGAAGTTAATAGCTATTTCAAAAGCTACCAGTGGTTTCTTCAAAATTTCTGAGGCTACAATATGTATTACGGGGAAAATAGAGAGTATTCCGGCAGCCATTCAAATTTCGCTTCAAGGAAGAGAAGTGTTTTTGTTGATTGAAATTATCAAAACAGGAAATTTAGACAATATCATGTGTACTCTGGTCAATTCAACAGAAAGTTTAAAGGACTCTTTTTTTAACAAGGACTGCGTCAAAGATCCTCCGTTTAAAACTCTAGTGGAGAAGTATGATAAGATGAAGGGCAACACAGAATCCACTCCATCTCCGGTAACTGAGCTCCGGCATGCTAGGAATATCAATGTTGCTGCTTCTACGTCAGGTAGACAGAAAAGTCCAGAATTTGAATTCTTGAAAACAATTCACTCGTCTAGTCCCATCAGGAAGCTGGTCAACAAAGCTCAAGAGGAAGACAGAGAGTTTTTTGCTGTTCTTTCGAGCAACACTAAGCCTTTCCTACCCTTGGTAGAGGGTATTAATGAGAGAGCGACTAGTCAAGAAGACCCACATGCTCATTTTGAGGTGGCGAATCAAGAGGAGGAGAGTATGGCTCCATCTAAAGAAGGTACATGCCAGCTGATCGTGTTGGAGTCCGAGACGGAGAGTGAAAAATGTGGTGTACAACATGTCACGCAATGTCTGAAATTAGCATTTAATGCTCCAGCTCAAAGCTCTGTAATCCTAGAAAATCATAGCAAATTGTTTTCTGACTCTATGCTACTAGGGAACAGAGTTATAAACAGAATGTGCAATGCCTAAAGGTTTGTTCGGTAATGTCCAAGGGGTTTGCGAAGATCCTTGTCATATTTCTAGGGGTTTTCTATGCTGCGTTGTGGGTGAATTAGAGAGGAAGGGTCTGTTATTTGATTTTAGGAGTCTAGGATTGGGTGCCTGCTTATCTGCTTCTTCTAAACTTGATAAGAAGAGGAAAAGAAGGCGATATGTGAATTAAATCTGGAACCTGAAGAGCACGGGGTTCACTTGGGCTTAGATTTTGGGCCGACTAATTTCCTGCACGGTGATGTTATCAACAGCCCAGTTATTGCTACAGAAGCTTCTTTAATGGGTGTCGTTAGCAATATGGTTCATCCTCGGGGCACTCCATGTTTTAACCCTTTGCAGGGTGTTCCAGTAATTTTCCAGGGGAATGATAATCCTATTCCTCCTTCTCAATTCGAGTTAGTTGAAGATGAGCTTGCAAAGGACAAGATGTGGAAAAGTTATATAGAAGACTTTGTTTGGAGAGTAAATCGAAAATTGAAAATTAAAAAGGTTGATAGGAATAGAAGATTCAAACAAAAAAGGTTTTTGAAGTTCATTATTCAAGGGTTCTCTACTGAAGCTGCATCGTCAATGGCAGAAGTAATTGTTAATCCGGTGGAACTTCCAGATTGCCGTGAGGTGAATGAAGACAGGAGACGAAGAATTGAAGCTAGTGGAATCGTGGACTCTCATGTGAATGCTTGCACGGGGGGGTCAATTTCTAGAGGTAACATCTCTTCTAAGGAACAATCAGGTTCTAGGGTTTTCAGTTCTCAATTTTTTGGGGATGATTGGCTAGACGATAGGTATTGTGACAAGTTCCCATTATCTGCTCAACTTGAATCAATTATAGTAGAGAATTTATCAAGTGAGATTGTTAGATTTACTAGGAAGAGCTATTTTGATAAGAAGGAAGATGCTGAAGTATTAGTGCCAATTGAGGGGGATAATTGTCTTAATGGATTTTAACATCCTAAGTTATAACATTAGAGGGTTGGGGACAGAAGGAAGGGATACAACTATTAGTTCTTTAGTGAAACTTGAAAAGGCTGCTGTGATTTTTATTCAAGAAACAAAAATGGAGGTGATGAATGAGTATACAGTTAGGAGTTTGTGGGGTTCAGCAGGGTATCAATGGACCGCAGTAAATTCAATTGGTGCATCGGGGGGGATCCTAACAATTTGGAATGATGCTGCGTTTAATTGTGTTGAAACATTTTCTCAAACTCATTGTCTTTCCATCAGAGGCACGAGAATTTGTGATGGTTTCGATTGTGTTCTTACAAATGTGTATGGTCCAACGGGAGATGCAGACAGAATGTTAATTTGGTCTGAGCTTGATGAAGTGAGAGCGAAGTGGCCTGAATTACCTTGGTGTATAGGTGGTGATTTTAATGTTATTAGAGTCCCGTCAGAAAAAAATATTCCGAGTGATTCCGATGTGAATATGAGGCGCTTTGATTTTTTCTTAGGAAGACACGAGCTTTGTGATTTACCACTGAATGGAGGGTTGTATACGTGGACAAATATGCAGTCTAGTCCTATTTTGTGCAAGCTGGATAGATTTGTGGTTAGTGGTGAATGGGAGGACAAATTCCCTTTGATGGCGCAATGTCTTCTCACTAGGACAGTTTCCGACCACTCGCCTCTGTCACTAAGAAGTGGTGGTATTGTCTTTGGTCCATTTCCGTTCAAGGTTGATACATTCTGGTTTGAGCATCCGAGCTTTAAAGAAATGATGCCTTTTTGGTGGAATAACATGTTTTTTGAAGGGTCGTCGAGCTTTATCTTTGCTAAGAAGTTGCAAATGTTAAAGTCAATTCTAAAATGCTGGAGTAAAGAGGCTTTTGGTAACCTGGATAAGAAGTTGAGGGAATTAGAAATATTGATTGATGTTTTGGACAAAAAAGAAGAAGCAGCGGCTCCTATTTCAGATGTAGAGTTTGTAGAGAGGGCGAGTCATCGTCAGGCTTACAATGAAGTGTTAGTTCTGATTGCTAAGAGATGGAAGTTAAGAGCTAAAATTCGTTGGCATGTGGACGGCGATAGAAACACAAAGATCTTTCACAAAGTGGCCAGTGGGAATAGAAGGAAAAATGCGATTTTCAAGTTAAAGATTGGCTCAAATGAGGTGGTTTGTCAGGATCTCATTAAGAAAGAGGTCATTGATTTCTATGAAAAGCTTTATTCTAAGGACCAGGTGGAGTATGTGAACTTGGATGATCTTTCTTTTTCAAAAATTGATGCGACGGAAAACATTTTACTGGAAAGAGCTATTTCAGAAGAAGAGATTCTTTCGACTATGAAATCTTTCAAGCTAAGTAAGTCCCCAGGGCCTGACGGGTTTCCAATTGAATTTTTCCGAGCATCTTGGGAGGTGATAAAGGACGACTTCATGAAAGTGGTGGAAGAATTTAACGAGAAAGGGTTTGTAGATTGGCGCTTAAATTGCACCTTTCTCTCCTTGATTCCTAAGAAGAATGATGCAGTTGAGTTGAAGGACTTTCGGCCTATTAGCTTGGTTAGTACCATTTATAAAATTTTATCTAAAGTTCTTGCGAATAGATTAAAGTTGGTAATGCCAAATCTGATATCCCAGTCCCAGGGAGCTTTTTTAGCCGATAGACAAATTATGGATGGGATCTTGATCGCCAATGAGTTAATTGATTCGAGGAAGAGAGAAGGAAAAGAAGGAATTGTTTATAAACTGGATATGGAAAAAGCTTATGATCATGTTCTTTGGGGGGCAGTGGAGGATGTTTTTAGGAAGATGGGGTTCGGGTGGAAATGGAGAAGATGGATACGTCATTGTATCTCTTCTGCAAGGTTTTCAGTTATTATTAATGGGGCAGCAAAAGGATTTTTTAAGTCTTCTCGCGGGCTCCGACAGGGAGATCCCCTTTCGCCGTTCTTATTTTTATTAGTGGCTGAAGTGTTTAACAAGCTCATGATTAATGCAAAAGCAGATTGTTTTCTCAAAGGATTTTATGTTAAGGAAAACGGTATGGAAATTTCGCACCTTCAATTTGCGGACGATACAATTGTTTTTTTAGATGCAAAGGCAGAAGAGGTTCGGAAACTCTTATGAGTACAACCAATTTTAATACCAAAACTTGTTAAAGAAAACAAAGCATAACTTTTAAGACAAACTTTAGTACCAATTTTCTTTGTTCACACGTCCAAGTGGAGACTTTCCAGCAGCTAGGGATCTTGTTTCGTTCTAAGTTCATGTTTCGTTCGGTCAATGATTCTTGTTCTCTTAATAAATCTCGTTCAACCAGTAACAGCTTTCAATTACCGATAAACATCTTCACCAAACTCTAACCATTCCTACAACAGGATATCTTTTCTAAGAGCCGCTTCACTGTTTAATGTTGGAGCTGCTTGTTGCTGCTGAGGCTTAGCGAGCCGATCCCATAAGCCGCAGAAATTACGAATGCCATAAACGTCACGAACATTCAACAAATCATGCAATTTTCTCTAGGAAGATAATTACATGAAATAAAGCATACGGAGAGAATACAAAGACGGCCAGATATACCCTGATATGAAGTAGAATATTCTTCCAAGTCTTGCATACTCGTCTGCAGTTTGAAACAGACTTCCGAGGCACACGAGAGAGAAGTTGAGAAATGATATGGATGAAGGTTCTCCATCACTATCGACCCAAATACTATCTTTGGGCTTGAGTCCTTCAATTAAACTCAACCAGTAGGCTATCTCTCAGATAAATCCTGTATTGTTTTGACCAGTCAAATTAAAACCTGTGAGAAGATTTGATATCGTTCTTTGCTAAACTATGGAATGGGTGCTTATAATGCAGGCAAAGGTATAATTTTTAACCAAATATTTTCACTATAGACTGCTCACTTTTAGAAGGATTATCTACAAAATTATTCATTTTTGTATCTATCCTTATTAGAACCTTATTTGCCTTAAACAGTTTCACGTTTCAACGTCAGACTATCAGGGCAGTGCAAGCCTGTTTTGCAGAGTGCACAGTGGTTTATTGTATTGTTAGCGAGTGGCAAAGATAGTAGTCGTTTTGAATTAAAGGTACCTCACCTGACTCCATTGGCTCAGCTAGGACTTACGTAAATAAAGGGTCTTTTCAAACCAACCTAGAAAAGCAACTGTTCAGAACTTTATTTATTTTTTTGGAGCATTGTTCAGGACTTTGTGTATGGTCCCCCCCAGTATTTAATATTTAGTTTTTATCAATTTTCGATCAAAAAAAAAACAGATTAAAATATTTAGATGGATTTTTAATTTCTCATCAAAATCAAAATTAGGATATTAAAGAAATGAAAAGTGTATTTTGGAAAAAAGTATGAAAACTGTATGTTGGAAAGGAGATTTAACACCGTTAAAGCAGTTTCCAAAACTAAGAGAATAACACGGAGTAGTAACGGTAGTTTATAACTTGTTGAGTATTAGTCCCACAGTGTCTCGGCATTCTAAGATACTGCGGTTTATAATCTATTAGGTCTTCTCCATTCATTGTCAATTGATTTTACAAGCCCTTGATATATAACCGGCGTCTCTGTTCAAAATTCAAATGATCGGGGACCCTAGTCTTGTCTTCACCTCTGTACTGCTGTTAGAAGCACAACCATACCACCAAAACTTGAGTTCAAGAGTACCGCAATGAGTTAAGATTAACCACAAATGAGTTAAAGTACTACTTGTATAAGAACCAACTTTGTCTCCAACTCCTTCAGAAGAAAGAATTTCCATCTCGCACTCCGCAAACCAGAGAAGATAAAATAGAGAATAGAGTGAGGAAAGCACACAGAAACATTTAATGGCGCAGGTATGAAATTTTTCACTCAACAAAACCCATTTTTTGTTAATCACATGCTAAGTTACCCATTTCTGAGTGCTGATTTTGTTTATTTTAGTGATTTTGTTATTATAACCTCAAATGTTGTCTTGGAAAATGTGGCCTCCAATTTTGGATTAGACAATTTCATTAGCTCAGTTGAGGCAGCCGGTCCTGATAATTTTGCTAACGTGACAAAGAATCTCATATTTGAAGCATCTCAACGCAAAGTTAATCCAGTTTTTGGTGCATGGGGAGAAGCTCAATTAGGTTATGCTGCTGACAGGACGGAACTGGCGCAACTACGTTCAAGAAATCAGGAGCTTGTGAAAGAAAACAACACTTTGAAGTACTGGAAGGAGCTGCTGATTGAAAATGCTAATCAAAGAAATACAAAGTTAACTAGTTTTGCTGAAGAACAAAACGTCCTACATGAAAAACTGAAAGCAGCACTAGGGCTCCCCAGCCTCAGGGGTAATTGTAAAATCGTTGTGAATATTTAATATTAATATTAGTACATTAGAATGTCTGTTTGTAAGCTTTTTGTGATTTGCTTATCCTAATCAGGTTTCTTGCTAAACAGGGATCTACATCCTTAAAGCGGGACCATGAGAAAGCCTTCTCTACGGAGACAGTACTTGAACGTCTAATGTCCACCCATGAACCTGCTGAGCCGTCGGAGTTAACTGCTGACCACAAAGAATTGGCCCTCGATCTCCTTAAAAGTGGTGGAAGAATTTAACGAGAAAGGGTTTGTAGATTGGCGCTTAAATTGCACCTTTCTCTCCTTGATTCCTAAGAAGAATGATGCAGTTGAGTTGAAGGACTTTCGGCCTATTAGCTTGGTTAGTACCATTTATAAAATTTTATCTAAAGTTCTTGCGAATAGATTAAAGTTGGTAATGCCAAATCTGATATCCTAGTCCCAGGGAGCTTTTTTAGCCGATAGACAAATTCTGGATGGGATCTTGATCACCAATGAGTTAATTGATTCGAGGAAGAGATAAGGAAAAGAAGGAATTGTTTGTAAACTGGATATGGAAAAAGCTTATGATCATGTTCTTTGGGGGGCAGTGGAGGCTGTTTTTAGGAAGATGGGGTTCGGGTGGAAATGGAGAAGATGGATACGTCATTGTATCTCTTCTGCAAGGTTTTCAGTTATTATTAATGGGGCAGCAAAAGGATTTTTTAAGTCTTCTCGCGGGCTCCGACAGGGAGATCCCCTTTCGCCGTTCTTATTTTTATTAGTGGCTGAAGTGTTTAACAAGCTCATGATTAATGCAAAAGCAGATTGTTTTCTCAAAGGATTTTATGTTAAGGAAAACGGTATGGAAATTTCGCACCTTCAATTTGCGGACGATACAATTGTTTTTTTAGATGCAAAGGCAGAAGAGGTTCGGAAACTCTTAGAAGTTTTAGAGAGCTTTAAAGATAAGACAGGGTTGAAAGTTAATCTGACCAAGAGTTCCATGATGGGTATAGAGACACAACAAGATATCATTCAAGAGTGTGCTGGATTAGCGAGGTGTGTGATTGGTGAGTTTCCTTTTTCTTATCTAGGAATTCCTATTGGTGCTTCCACAAGATTGATTGGTGTATGGGTTACAATAATTGAGAGAATGACAGTTAGACTTGCGCCTTGGAAGAGAAGGTATCTCTCAAAAGCCGGAAGAGTAGAACTCATCAACAGTACGTTGACGTCTATTCCGTTGTATTATCTTTCTCTTTTTCAGATTCCGGTGTCAGTAGCAAAGAAGTTAGAAAGACTCATGCGAAACTTCCTGTGGGGTGACACTATCTCTAAGAAAAGATTACATTGGAGCTCTTGGAAAAAGGTTTGTGTACCAAAGAGAGAAGGTGGTCTGGGTTTAAGAAATTTGAAGACAACAAATGACGCTTTATTAACTAAATGGTTGTGGAGATATGGAGAGGAGAAGACTAGTTTATGGAGAAAACTTATATATGAGAAATTTGGCGGAGTTGAAGAGGTTTGGTTACCAAAGGACTCAAAGAGAACTTACGGATTGGGGTTATGGCATGGTATTCTTAATCAGTCTATGCTCCTTAGAAATGGATCAAAAATTTCAGTGGGACGAGGTAACAAAACGAATTTTTGGAATGATGTTTGGTGTCATGAAAAAACTCTTAAAGAGCTATTTCCAAGATTGTGGAAAGTTAGTAGGAGGAAAGAAGCTTCGGTTAAAGACATGAACAATAACAGCGGTAATGGGCAGTGTTGGAACATTGATCCTTGTAGAAGGCTTAAGGATCAGGAAATTCAAGAGGTCGTGGAGTTTTCAAGAATCTTAGAGAGTCAAGGAGAGCTTGCTGCAGACGACGACAAACGGGAGTGGACTTCTAATCCAAAAGGTACTTTTTCTGTTAGTTCTTGCTATGCTTGGCTCATGCATGATCAAGGACAAGTTATACCTCCAAAATTTCCTTCTGATTATATTTGGAATAAGACAATTCCTCCTAAAATTAGTTTCTTGGTATGGGCTGCTGCAAATAGGGCTGTCCCTACTCTTTCCTTGTTGTCAAGAAGGGGTATGACAGTGGTGAATGTGTGCGCGTTTTGTAATGTTAGTGAGGAGTCAGTAGAGCATTTGTTTCTTCATTGCTCTTTTGTTGGGCAGATTTGGGAACAATTTTTACATCAGCTGGGTATTGGTTGGGTTCATCCTACGACAGTTATGGAATTCCTTTGGAAGTGGAAATTGAAGTTTTCTACTAAACCTCTCATTTTCTTGAGGTATTGTTTACCTTTTGCGATATGGTGGTCGGTGTGGTTAGAAAGGAACGACATCTTAATAGCGCAGAAACAAGGAAGAAAAACCTTAACTTCTCTTATTATAGATATCAAGTCGTTGATTTTTAGTTGGACTGTTAATATTGAGTCGTTTAAGCAGATCAAATTTGATGATTTTGTTTTCGATTGGGTGAATTTGTTTAGAGAGTAGTCCAATGTAAACTCTCTAGTCGCCTATCTTCGTGTATCTTTGGAGGGTGCCATCTTGGCACTCTTTCTTTCATTTTTAATATATCCTTTGACTTTTTCAAAAAAAAAAAATATCTGGTCTTGTAAGATTGAGGTATTGAAGACCTCCTACCAAACTTCTGAATTCCAAGGCATCTTTAAGAGGCTCACCATCATGTCAGCTTTGACTAACAAATCAGCGACATACTTGTTTTGAGTAAGAGTTAAACTGTCCTTTTGTGGAGAAAAAACTGCTTCAATACCCAAGAAGTAATAAAGATCTCCAAGGTCCTTGATTGCAAATTGAGAGCTCATCTGACTAATAAGAGAAGTAATGAAGAAATCTGAGCTACGTTTGAGTATTATATCATCCACATAGAGGAGAAGGACAACAATATCATGACCACAGTGGTAAATGAACATAAAAGGATCAGCAGAAGCCATTAAAAAACCACAATCAAGAAGAAATCCATTGAATTTCTCAAACCAAGATCTAGGGTCTTGTTTGAGACCATAAATGGACTTGTGGAGAAGAAAAACATGATCAGGCTTTGAAGGATCTTCAAATCCTTTAGGTTATTTCATGTACACTTGCTCAACTAGATCTTATCCTCCTCAGCATAACATCAACTCGCCTGGGAAGAATACCCCAACGCTTACTCCTATCAGCAACGAGATTAATGTCATAATGCTTAAAGCAGTTTTCAACTGTGTATTCTGGTTTATCGTAAGTAATGGCGTATTTTTTATAGAGGGAGTCAATACCAGCAGCGCGACGAGAATACTCCACCATTATCCGAATAACATCGCCACTCCATTGATATGTCGCACGAGGGTCCGCAGAGCATGACAAAATTTCATAAAAGAGCGGAATCTCTGAACCAAAAAGAGTAATTAGAAGACCAGCACAAAGTTTTCCGAGTGAAATCTCTGAATCAATAACCATTGTATCACTCCATTACTTAAGCGCGAACCTATGGGTTGAATTGGGAGGAATTATTGGATCGATTCTTTTCAATTTAAGTTCATCTTTAAGCCTTTCTATTTCCTTAAGTTGTTTCTTACCTACTTGCGGAGCCATTTTAGTATGGGAACAGAGGTCGAAGAAAACCTGACCAGAAATAAAAATCGAGGGCTTTGAAATCAAGATGATCAGAACAGTGAGAAGCCAAGTAATGGAAAGAAAGACGATGAAATCGCAACCAGAGAAGCATAATGGTAAAAAGGACGAAGATAACGATCAGAGAGAACCCCTGTTGACTACACAATCCAGACTTTATCTTATGCCAATTCTCTCGTGGGATGGCAGATGCAGAACCCCTGTTGACTACACAAAATGACTTAAACACAAGTGTGCTAAACAAAATGACTTCAACAGATATGTGACTCAATATTCAAAAATTGAGTTGTAAGTATGCTGTGCGTGTCTCCGACACATCGAGTGTACATGATAAATGGGTATTTACAAAAAAAAAATAACAAAAAAATAAATAAAATGTTGTTAGTCAATTTATATTTATTGGTTATTGGTTCACGAAGCTCTTACACATTACAATTTCCTATTATAAATAAAGAGGAACTCTACAATTTCCAGGTTGAATTGAATTGTGGTGATTCTATTTGATAACAAGAGGCTTTTGACCTTTGTAACTATTTCCGAACTTTCAGTTTCTCGTTTATGTTATATCTTCTGCATCATAATCAGATCGAATTTAGATTTGTTTCGGAAGATCCAGACACAAGAACTGAGTTACATGAAACATCAACCAGAAGTGAACTGATCAACATCAGTTCCTAAATCCGGGATATTACAAAGAAAGAAATTTACATTTTGAGAGGAAAAATCATTGTGCCAATAGGTTGTTGTTGGTGCTGCATGATATTGAACCGCCGTTTTGTTTCTCCCATAATTTTCTTGTTGCCGTCGATGAACACAGATCTATTAGGATACTATTGTTGTTGTTTGTTGTTTGCTTTAGGGTTTCTTTGTTTCCTTACTGCCACTACTTATAAGGGTTAGACATCTGCCCGTCTAGTTTTAGAACGGTCGATTTTAGGATGATAATTTGATCTAACGGATACAGCTTACTGTTTGACTGACCGTGTTTCAATCTAATCGATCGATTTGGAAAGTGCCTTACACACTTTGGGTCAATATGTTGGTGATGACTAGATGAAAATTAACTAACGACTTTGCAATTGTATTCCACGGGTTATTAATTGCTTAAGGTAATCAGAATAGTTAATTAATTAGTTGTTGTGTAGTCTAAAATCTCTAATTCTTTGAAATGAAGATCTGATTCTTCCACCAGATATATCACGTAATGTTCCATTTACAGCGGTGGCATAACCTCCTACCCTTGCAAACTGCATTTGACCAGCCAATTGAACTCTCCATGAGTCCAAGTTCATATACAGAAGCCTCTGTCTGATTTGTGGTGGTTGGGTGACAGCATTTCGTAAGTTCAGTCGTGTAATGTTTTCATCAAAGAAATCGAGTTTCAAACTTTTTAACATAACCGCCGCCACTTGTTGTTTCACCCATCTGATAAATCATAGATGAGAGACAGAAAACTATTGTTGTTTGCTTTAGGGTTTCAACGTTCCGTTACTATTCATAAGGGTTTCTTTATTTTCTATCTGCCGCCGTCAATGAGAAGAATCACAGATCTATTAAGAGATGTTGTTGTTTGCTTTAGGGTTTCTTTATTTCCTTACTACCACTGCCGGTTTGGTTTAAAGTGGTTGATTTTCTTTGATCTAACAGATGTAGATTACTGTTTAACTGACCGTGTTTCTTTGATTTGCAAGGCCCCTGGCACACTTTGGGCCAATGTAGTTAGTGATACAGGTTGCGGTCTTCTTCATTCAGATCACTTCTGTTATGTATAATCTGCTCACCATCTAAAATTTGCTCACTGACCTTGAAAGCTCACCTAGTTGCCCCAAAAATTACCTCGTGAAACCGAAATTTGTCATCGTTGTCCAAAATAACTAATTACTCAATCCGTCATTTGTGAAAAAAGATTTTGCTTAAAAACCCAACATATGCCTTATGACTCGTAATTTGTACAATGATGTTTAAGTAAATTTTTTGATTATTGTGACAAGGAAATTGTTAAGTTATGAAGAGACGTTCACATGACGGAATATTTTTATGGGACCCAAAGTCTGCACCAAGGTTTAACGTTTGCATCGTGCCCCATATTTTTTGTACCCGGACACAAGTATACTAAATTAAACTAGAAATTTCCGTAGGTCCTTGGACAACTCTATAAAATTCAGAAAAGGACCTGAGTCAGTATGTGGTTCTTGAAATCTTTTACTATATACTAGTGGTTTCCTCTTTACTTCTTCAGTTCTTTCTGAATAACCAGAGAAAGAAAGAGAGAGAAGGAGAAACACCCTCAGAAAATCATGGTATGATTTTTAACTAAAGAGTTAAACAGTTTATTTAAGCAGTTATTCATCTAATTCTTAGAAGCTGAAACTTTATACATCTGAGTTTACTTGGATGTTTTCTTTGTTTTTGTCTGGTTTTTTTCCAAACTTTTTTTATCTTTAAATCCGATTCTCATTTTTCTATTAAGATCTATGTTGTTTTAAGTTCTGTAACTATGATATTTGAATCTGAGCTTACTGCTATGTTTTTCTTTGATTTTTATGTGATTTTTTCAAAACCCATATATTTTGAAAACCCATTATGTTAGTTTTTTATTATGATCTATGGGATCTTAGCTTGCTGCTATGTTTGTTCTTCTATGTTCTTTTCCTTTTGATTTTTTCAAAACTCTTCCATCTTGAAAACCCATTTTCATCTTTATATTAAGATCCATGTTGTTGTAAGTTGCATCTGATGAGCTTGCTTCTTTGGATCTAATTATTGACTTTTTTGCTTGTATCTTATTTTTTTTTAAACCTTTTATTTAGAAAATCATTTTCATTTTTTATTAGGGTCACTGTTGTTGTGAGTTTACTTCTATGTTTATTCTTCAATGTTCTCTTTGATTTTTATCTGATTTTTTCAAAACCTTTTCATCTTTAGAAACCCTTTTTATCTGATTTTTTTTTCATTATGATTCTGTTTTTGTAAGTTCTGTAGAACTATTATATCTTAGTCTACTTGTGTGTTTTCTTGGATTTTTGTCTAATTTTTCTAAACTCTTTTTTTCAAAACCCATTTTTATTTTCTGAAACCCACTTCCTTTTTCAATTCTGTGAATATATTTTCAGTATGTTTTTATTATTTCGTCTCATAGTTTATTTTTTGCTTGTATGAATCTTCTTATTACAGACAAGTTGCTTAGCATGCACCAGAATTGGGAGAGATTGTCCTGAGAATTGTTTACTGGCCAAACATATCAATTCTGTTGAAGTAATGCAAACTGTGGAAGGACATTTTGGTAGTTTAGCTAATTTCATCAGATTAGTCGAAGCTGGGGCGTCTAATCGTGAAAAAGCAGCACAGACCTTGTTGCATGAAGCGACATGTCGAAAGAAGGATCCTGTGTTGGGTGTATTAGGTGTTGCTCGAAGGGCTGGTGCGCATCTTAAAACTGTATATCTCGCTTCCACACAACCAGCAACTTCACCTCTGGCAGTAGAGCGTCCTGTTAACCAAGGGAGTTCTAGTAATATTGATACTGTAGCAGGTCAATTTCCGTCCACCGATGACCTACCTGGATCAAGTGTGACTGCTGAAATGGATGAGCTCATTGCTGCTGCTGCTGCTGAAGTCCCAAAGAATGCTGGATTAGAAGCGTTCATTAGTGCTGCTGCTAGAGACCCAACCGTACCCATTGAAGAGTTGTCAAGGTTCATTGATATTACAGAAAAGGAAGTCTGGGATATTATAAACGAGGAGAATCCCAACCAGCAGTAAATTTCTACTAGTTCATTTCGTTGTTTGTTTTTTAATGATTTTGTTTTGAGTAGTAGTACCTAGCAGCCTAGCTGTCTGAGCTTCAAAGATTATGGGTTTACGTTTTAATTACTGTTGTGGTTTTTACATTTTACTGTTGTCAAAACTTTTATTAAACGATGTCTCTATATCTTGTTCATTACATTTTATTATCAAAGTCTCAGCCATTTTTCTGTTAATCTCAATTTCCATTTTATTATCACGAAAAATGTTATGCCCCCATACAGTTTAAGAAAGAGATATATAATAGCTAACTAGTTACAGTACAACAGTAGTACGTTTCTCATATGACTTTGTAAAACAGGCCGGTCTAGCTAGTTTTCTTGAGATTGGTTAGTACAGATTACAGAAGAGTACCACTCAAAGCATCCTGCACACTTTTCACTTTAATTTAAATCCACAAAAATAGTTTTCTTCTGTTCTATTTTGTATGTTTCCCAATTTCAACCTTATTTGCCTGAACAAATTCAGGCCTCTACGTCAGACTGTTCAGGCACTGCTTAGGCGCACTCTTTTGGCTCAAGTTAGGAATTAACCTCCAAATCAAGCTATAAGGAAACTGGACGGATTGGGGTATACCCACATTAATTGGGACATACCTAACGAGAAAAAATAAAGTCATTTTGAAGTAAGACTTATCTACTCTTGCTTAATGAATCTGATAAGGTTAATTAATTTTTTGAAATTAGGTTTTATTTAGATTGAACTCATGGATTATGTGGCAATATTTTTGAGATTATTTTTTTTTTTTGAGAATTTTGTTTGTAACTGAAATGAAACCACACTATGAAATACTATGAAAGTCATAATCTTCGTCTCTTCCCACCTTTGATTTCTCTTTGAGATTCAAATCCGACCATATTTGGTCGGAACGAGAAGGGTTGATGGTTAAATCGAAAGGTTCTAGTTCGGCATTGAATCAGAAACAAATGATTCTCTGACCGGTCATAAGTAATAAGGAAACAAGGAAACCCTAAAGCAAACAACAACCCGATAGATCTGTGATTCTCTCATGGACGGCAATAACAAAATTATGAGAGAAACAAGCGGTGGCGGCGGTTCAATATCATGCAGCACCAACAAGAAGCTATTCCCACGATGATTTCTCCTCTCAAAATGTAAACTTGTCTGTTCCAAATCTTTGGATTTCTCGTCAAGATAAGGTGCTAGATGCTGGTGGGGATTTTGGTTCTGATTGATACTTCATGTAGATCAGCTCTCGATCTTATAGGACACTGTAATTTGTAAGAGCATGGCTTTTCCTCTCTGTGTCTCCACCAATTTTACAATCAAATAAATTAATGATTACAGGTTTTCTTCTTCTTTTTATTCATGAAAATTCCCCAAATTTATGTTGTAATCCGGATGTAATAGAGACTCACAATAGCATACAGAAAAATGGTGTTCCACTGTGTTAGTAAAATTGGAAATCAATGTATTTCTTTTGGTCATAGTAGAAAGCTTTTTTGGTATGATGCAATCATTTCCTTTGGGCTGCAGGGCAAATCTTAGTGCCCGGTGCAAACTTTAGATTATGGGGTATACTTCAGTTCAGGTATATATAACAAGCAGATTATGAGTTCGTGTGGCTACAAAGTTAAAACTGAGTTACTTGGAAAAATTTGAGTTAAGCAAATCCTTGGTTACAATACAGATTTTGGTCATGAGGTAAACTATGGGGCACGATGCAAAGGCTAGTTTTGGGTCCCAAAAATTCAATCTGCCATGCTAATGTCTCTGGGTAACATAGCAATTTTCATTGTAGGAATTACGAGGCATTAGGCATATGTTGGGTTATAAGCAAAATCTTTATTCCCAATGACGGATCGGGTTATTAGGTATTTTGGACTAATAAATTTTAAGATCACCAGATAAATTTAGGCTTAACATGTTGATTTTACGGAAAATGGGTTATTTGTCCAAAAAAATTTAAAACATGGTTCAAATGGATAAGTAAAAATTAGTATGGGTGAAATGGACAAAAGAAAAATAGCAAGGATGAAACTGGATTCATCGGGACTTAAACTTAAAAAATAACAAGGATGAAACTGGATACATCTTGTTCAAATTAAATATAAGAAAAAATATTTGAAAATGGGTAGGATGAAACTGGTTACATCCTGGCTATTTTTATATTTTTGTCCATTTGAACAGTATTTTTTTAACTTTTGTCCATTTAAACAGTATCAAAATGTACAAGTCTTTTTCACCCAGAAAATGTTGATTTTGGTCTTTTTAACCAATTTTGTGTTGATTTTAGATCACCAGATAAATTTTGGGTTATGTGATAATTATCGGGGCAACTAGGTAAGCATTTTAGGTTAGTGAACAATTTCAGAGCAACTAGGTAAGCTTTTTAGGTCAGTGAGCAAATTTTAGGCATTTTGATTTACCATGACAAATTTCGGGTTCAAATACTGATTTTAAATCAAGAGATAATTTTTGTGTCACGTGATAATTTTTGGAGCAACTAGGTAAGCCTTTCCGATCAGTGAGCAAATTTTAGATCGTAAGGCACGATGCAGGCATTAAATAACAAGGATCATGGGGCTGATTATAGGTCACGATGGAACACTCACGCAACAAATAAATGCGGATTATGGGCTTGGCGAGCAGATTATACATAAGTGAGCTGAACAAAGTAGATACCCATAGGCTGTAGATGGCAACCTGTATTACCAACCACATTGCTCAATATGTGCAAGGAGGCTTGCAAATCGGTCAATTAGGTTGAAACACAGTCAGTTAAACAGTAAGCGACAGCCGTTATATCAACCACTCTAAACAAAACGGGCAGCTTTCTGACCCTTATAAGTAAGAGCTTCTCCAACAGGTTGTGATGTGCTTCCTACTTGGTTGATATAAGAAGATATCCTAAAATCTAATTTTTCCATAATTTTAGGAATATGAAAAAGATAAGACCCAACCATTAATAATTTTACATTGGTTAGAAACTTTTTAAACCCTTAATTTTAAAATCAAATATTTGATCCATTTGTTGATAACCATAGATATTGGTGACTAGGATGTTTACATCCTCTAAAAAAACCTCTAAAGCTAGAGGATGAGTTTTAGGATGTTGGTGTAACTACCTTCCACGTCACCTTCACATTTAATCCTCACAATCCCGTTGGAGAAGAATTTTGGTTAAAAACTCTATAAATCCTATGTGGCTTAGTTAATAGGAATATGAGAATGTCTCATTGGAGATGCTCTAAGGAACAAAAGAAACCCTAAAGCAAACGACAACATAGGCAGATAGTATCTCTCATCTTATCTCTAATCTCTGATAGATCTGCGACTCATCAAGGGAGGCAACAACAGAATCATGGAAGAAGCAAGTGGTGGCGGCACCACCAACACCAACAACAAGCTATTAGCATAATGATATCTCCTCCCAAAACCTGGATTTAATTTGAACTTGAAACTCCGCAATTAGAAAAACTTATATGCTAGATCCTTATCTGTCTCTGCTTCTATCGCTGACGGAGAATATAAGAAATTTCGATTCAACCATCAACCCTTCTCGTTCCGTCCAATTCTAGCCGGATCTGATTCTCAAAGAGAAATCAAAGGTGGGAAGAGATGAAGATTTCGTATTTATGAATAAACTGTAATTTGTAAGATCACAGTACATGAACAAAATTATGAGTTCTCATATTGATTAATCTGGACATACCAGAGACTGTAATCCTGTTTTATTTATATTCATCATTTTATCAATGATAATACCCCATAATTCATGATGTAATCTAGAGCATACCCAAAAATGTTTTATTTCAATGTTTTTATTACCCATAGAAACTTATGAGCTGGTTGATGCGGAATGGCTAATAACTTCATGGTCCCGAACTTTTAAGTTACGAGTCCTATACCAAGTTACCAACCTGTTTCGAAACTACTAGTCATGCACGGACACAAAGTCTGGAAGGCAAGTGGCGGTGGTTCAATAGGAGCAGCACCAACAACAAGAAGTTGTTATCATAATGATTTCTCCTATTTTCCAGATCACTTTTTATAAATGATCAGATAGATCCGTTTGTTGGATGATTCACATCTTATGATTCGAGGTCTAAATTGCTGAAAATATAACATAAAAGTTCGGGAAAAAGTCACAAGAGACTATTAAGATCCAAAGGTTCTTCATCACATTTTGTTCAACCATTCCCGACAAGATTTGTAGTAGTAATGTTAAGCCGGATCTGATTCTCAAAGACAAATCAAAGGGGAAGAGACGAAGCGTTTGTTTTCGTATAAGAAATTGTAATTTGTAAGGGTTGTGTCAAACATATAAATTGATTAACTCCATTTTTATTCATGAAAAGACCGCATTTAGGATGTAATCTCATAAGAGTATACTTACATACTTGCAGAAACTGATGAGGTTGATGCGGGAAATAGATGCTCATACAAGTTGCTTACAAAATGTTGTTACATGGCCGGAAAAATGTCATGTTAGAAAATTTCAAAATCAATGCCTCAATATTCTTTGATTAAAAAATTTGTCACACAACCACAACAAAACAGACAGAGGCTTATGTATATGAACTTGAACTCATTGAATTGGCTGGTCAATTGCAGTTTGCAAGCGTAGGAGGTTAGGCCACAGACAATCCTACCTCTGTAAATGGAACATTAGGTGATATCCCTGGTGGAAGAATCAGATCTTGAATTCAAAGAATTAGAGAAGAGATTATACTACAAATAATTATTTTGGCAACCTTAATCAGTTAAGAATATAATTGTACACAATTTGGCAGAGAGTTACCAATAATTATAGCATGCAATTGCAAAGTCGTTGGTAAATTTTCATCTATCCAAATTTTGAATAATATATCTAGCAGCAATTGAT